>NC_048586.1:9695000-9857500 GCF_013265735.2 Oncorhynchus mykiss | reverse complement strand
ATTGCCATACTGTTATAACAGGTGACGTAAGGAGGTCATAGACAGACGTAGGGATGTCATAAGCATATATTTATCAACTCCACCCCTGACCTGATCAACCTGGTTCCAGGGAGGATGCTGAAACTTTAAAAGCAACAGTCTGTTAGATGTCCAGTCATTTTAGTTGATGGAATATTCATTGATTTTCCAAGAATATGTATTATATTTATAAAACACATTAAAGGCAAAATATGCAATTTCACCAGCCTGACCCTGCACTTTGTAATCTTTGGTAATCTGAGTGATGGGGCTGAGGAAATGAAAAGTCTCTCTGCTGTTGGGCTGAAACACAAACTCCAGATTGTTGCTTTAATGTGGACAGTTGAACTTTCTGAATGTGGATATCAGCCCTCTGTATTTGTCATGTTGGTAACAATGATTCGGGAGACAGGCGCAGGAATGCTTCATATTTTTTTTTATTACGTCCCAAATTACAGCGTGCCGTGTTAAAGGCACAGGGATGAAGATCAAACAAACATGTAACAAAACACAGGGTTGAAACCCAAACAAAAGAGCGAGGAGTATCTTGAATAATTAACACAAGCGCACAATGATTATCACACGGGACAAGAACCGTAATCATCTGCGCAATCCACAAGGGCACGAAAGCCCAAAACACACAGCACAGGTACTCACACGCACCAACGGACAACAATGGACAGCCCAATGGAAACCAAAAGGCACACTTATTCAAGTACGAATCAGTGGGAATAGGGGACAGGTGTGCGTAATGAAAGTTCCGGAGAGATCTGTGACAGTATAACCTCTGCTGTGGTCCTGTTCAGTCAGCCTCATATCTCTCACACTGGAGACATAAGGCTATGGAAACATTTCAACCATGTACCAATAATATTATATTGGTAGTAAACTTCCAACTAAAAGTACATGGACTGTAAGCGATATAAAAGTTTAATAACTAAGTGACGCAGATTTGATTTATTTCACTACAGAACTGGTGCGCATTAACCATAACTGTGGAACAAAATATGGACATTTCACACACACAAACACAAACACGCCTACATAAATGTAATGGCTAATGACACACTGACAATGTTTTTTGGTGAATCACCGCAACCAACTTGAATGGTGAATAACCAAACATTAAAACTATGACTAAACTTTGTTGGGAACTGGATGTTCTAATCTAGCTCAAATAACACCAGGCAATGTTGTAACACCTTGACGTCAGTGTTCCCTGTTTCACCACACTTCACCAGGACTGCTAGTGTTGGGTATGAATGCAGATCTCAACATGTCCGTATGTGTGTGCGTGTGTGCTTGGTCATTTTCCAACTTACCAGACACAGTGTGAGTCACCAGGGGAGAGGTGTACCATGCCAGAGCACAGGCTTTGGTGAGAGGGTTTTGGTGGTTACTGGTTCCTGATGCGTGCTGTGCACGCAGCGCACAGCTCCTAATACATCTTTCTCTCTCTCTCTTTTTTTATTTCTTTCTCCCTCTCTCTCTTTTCTACTACCCCCTCACCCCTCTCGCTTGAACTCCACGACCTGAATGGAATAAGTCAGTCATACGTGTTGATGACCGCATCAACTTCAGCTCACCGATGTTTCACAAAAAATGTATTTCCATTAGTTACATCCAGCTAGCCCTGGGGAATGCCGGAAACGGCGGAAGTGTAATGTCACCAACCCCTGGTGACCTCTGGGGTATGTCACTAGGGGTCAAGGGTTAGAGGTGAACTATCCAACACACACATTGCTAAGGTGACGTCTGCTTGTAGACTATGCCGTCTCTAAGCAGGCCGGTAGGCTACACACCTTTGGAGCGTGTCTGTGGATTGTTGGGGGAATAGTTCACCTCTGAATCTTGACCCCAACTGATGACCGCCAGGGGTCACCTGTATTTAACAGGCGTCTATGACATCATCCATGGTCTCCAGCGCCACACAGCAAACTTAGCATAGCTTGATGTACTGTAAATTCCCACTTTAGCTACTCCACAGCCATCTAAAAGTTGAGCCTTGAGAACTGATGGAACCATGGGCTCAACAGAACAAATTCCAGCTAACTGTTTTTAAAGAAAACCTTTGTGACATCATCTTCAACTTTAACCTATTGACAAGGATTCAAATGGCTGCCGATGCAGGTCCACCATGAAGCGGTTCTGTAGAATGTCCACTCAACACATGTTAAATCTCTTCATTTCAATGTAGGGAAAAACCTGACAAAACATGCAAAAAATGTCACAGAGGGAGAAATATCTGACCTCACAGACTCACAACAGCAGAGAGAGGGACAGTGGAGCCATACTGAGAGTAGGGGGAGGAGGGCAGAGGGACATGGAGGATGGAGAGAATGGGAGAAAGAGGAAGAGAGAAAGAGAGATGGTATGTTGGAAAAGAGGAGCACATGACAGGAGGCTGTGGTGATTGTCAGCTCGTTTAGTCAGGATTTTAATGTGATGTGTGCGTGTGTATGCGTGTGTCTGTACATGTGTGTGTGTGTGAACCCTCAGGACTGCTGATGGCATGGGTTATCTATTAACATTACTGAGCACCTGGCAGCTAACATGCCTGGTACATAACAACCTTATATGGCCCTTAATGGAGGAACCATTGACTGGCCATGCGTGATTCTGCTGCTAAACCAATTCCCCCAGGTATAACGATGTTTTCCACTCTACTTTATTTAGGACAGAGAAAAGTGGCACTATCATCGGAATGCGATTGATCTTTTAAGTTAGGATCCGGGTAAAGTTTAGGCCAGGAATTGTGTTTGAAATCATATGTATGGTAAGAGAGTGCTGTACTGCTACAGATGTAGGATCTTAATTTGATCACCCTGTTGCAGAAGAACTATCCTGCAATGCAGGAAATTCTAAACTTGTAGTAGTGTATTTGAGGTTTAAAAAGGCTTTTGAAGTTTGTAATTTCCACTTTGAAAGTTCAGACTTGTTTTCAACCCCTACAAAAATGTCCATTAATTATAATCCACATAATAATTCACATTTCCTGTTCCTACAGGATCATTTTCCTGCGGAAGCAAACCGACTCAAATTAAGATCCTACATCTGTACATTACCAGATCCCTGAATCCCTGAATCGATATCTCTGTTGCATCTCCTATAGGACTGGGGCTGTGGAAGTTGACAGCTCTATAGCTCCCCTCATTTCCTCTATCTCTTTCATTCTCACTTTCTTTGTCTTTTTCTGCTCCCCTCTATCTTTTTCTCTGTCTCTCTCTGTATGTCTCTCTCTCTCTCTCTGCAGCTTTAGAGACAATCTGGAGTAAGTCCTGATTCAAGAGGTTTGGAATTAGTGTGTCTCCTAGCAACAGTCCAGCTATACAACATGGTTTTCTATGTGGAAGAGAAAGAGTGTGTGTGTGTGTGTGTGTGGTGTGTGGTGTGTGGTGTGTGTGTGTGTGTGTGTGTGTGTGTGCGAGGTGCAACTATGTGTGTGTGGTATGTGCGTTTGTGTAGTAATCAGCTGAGCACACTTTTTCCACTGGGGAGGACAATCTCATGTGGAAAACCTGTTCCGCACCACACGTCTCTCTCTGTCTCACTCTCACGTGCGCACACACACACACACGGACACACACACACACACACACACACACACACACACACACACACACACACAGCAGACAGTACTTCCTCCTAGAGTGAATGGAAACTAGTGATAAGCTGCTGTATGTTTTATCATAGGAGAGTCAGAGACCCTGAGAAACAATCAGTCAGTGGGTGAAAGGGTGAGCGGGGTAAGATGGTCGAAGTGTGAGAGCGGTGAGGAGGTCAGTGGGTGAGTGGTGACAAATGGGTGAGTTATTCAATTCAATTCAATTCAATTGTACCGAGAGTCTTGAATGTTACAGTTGAAATAAAAGGAACCGAAACGGCTGACGGCTCTGGAAACTGAAGGGTTAACCTCACATAGCAGAGACTGAAACCTGAGAACTGACAGAGGAAGCAGAGCGAGAGAGAGAGCGAGAGACAGAGGAAGTGGGGATTGGGGATTTCTGTGGATTGAAGAAAGAGGAAGAATCGCTCCCTCTCTCTGAGGAAGATCCTGGGCTGTCCCTCTGCTATTCTGACTGACAGAACCCCCTTTCTCTCCCTTGCTCTGAGGAAGATCCTGGGCTGTCCCTCTGCTATTCTGACTGACAGAACCCCCTCTCTCGCCCTCGCTCTCTCTTTGTCTCTCTCCATCCCTCCCTCCTCCTGACTGACAGCTCCTCCCCTCCAGGGTCATTAGTGCTGTCTCTGGTCTGAAAAGGCTGGACAGGAAGCCACGGAGGGGGACTGCTTTCAGCGTCGCGCCACCACAGACGTTGCTCTGTCACTTCTGGCGCTGAATCGTTCCTCCACTTCCTGCTCTGGGCTGATTCAGACTCCAGGAATGTGCCGGGCTGAGTCACACTTCCTCCTGGATATGACAGTGCTTCCTCTCTTCCACACTACTGATTTAACCATGCCCTACCTCCCTGCTTCCCTCACTCCTCCTCCCTCCCCCTCCTTCCCCTCACCCCCACCCCCAACCAACCTACTTCCTCTTAGAATTACATGTCTTAAGAGGACAGAGAGTGGAACAAGTGAGTGAGTATGACGACTTGTGTGTGTGTGTGTGTGTGTGTGTGTGTGTGTGTGTGTGTACAGTGTGTGCATGTGTGAGTAAAGAGGTCGTTGACAAATTGAAGAGACCAGTCATCCATCATCACTCCGCAATCATCTGAGTCATCGGAGTTTGATTCATAGGGTCTATATTTGTATCGTTTAAATAGGTTGGGCGACCATTAGCAACAGCCACAATGAATGGATCTCTGTGGTGTATGTATAGCAGGTCAGTCCTTCATTCAGTCATTCATTACATTTCAATTGGGCCTTTTCTTTGTACTCTGTATGAGAAATGTTCAATTCATCAATTGAGAAAGTTGAAATGGAATGAAGCCCAACCTTACTAAGCCAATCTTATCCTTTCACTGTACAAACTAGGCTCCGGTTCTACTTTTGATGAAGGAATAGCACCGTTACTATCTATAAATCAATCTGACTCTCAAACCACACACATGAATATGTCATTGCAATTTAGCAAGAAAGTCCACTGACATTAAAAGTCTGGTTTTATTATTATAAAACAGTAATGGATAAAAGCCCATGGAATGTTTCCTAGAGACAACTTTCTATAGTGGCACTAGAAGTACGTAACAGGATACTACATCAATATTACACTTATACACACACACACACACACCCACATGCACGCAAGTACGCACATGCATAGACAAACACACCACACATGCACGCACACAAGCACACATACACACACACACACAGACATCTGTCTGTAACTCATTGACGTCGGTGCCTCAGTAAATGTAGGCCATTCCCTGGTTACTCAAGCGTGAAGAGGAGGTATTTTTCTATGAGCACAGTGGAAAGTTCACCTTGTAACCAAGGTGTGCTGCCGAGCTGATTGTGCAAACATCCAAAAGCAACCTGTATACGCAAACCCATGCACACTGACAAACACACACACCAACATTGTGCGCACACACACAGCACACAGCTGACGTCACCTGTGAAAGGTGCCATGGCGAAGGCAGCAGGAGCTTTGGCATCTTTAGGGTGTGTGTGTACTGTAAACTCCAAGGCATTTTTAACTCAAACACTTCTAGTAAGTTGAACTCAAAGTCAATGAAAAGCTATTATCACTTAAAATGTGCATGTGGTACTGACTCAGAACTAAATGAGAAGTCACATCAACTACATTTAAAAAAAGTTATGATAACAAATTAACTTCATTCCCAGCATGCTCTACTGCAGCTTGACTTTTGGGAATTGCTTTTAATATCTGTGTTTTTGTATGTACATTGAGTTATTGATTGATTCATTTTATGCTATACACAGATAAATAACACACATCTGTCTCAACTAATCCAATCATTTCGTTAGATTTTTTTGCACCGCTTACTGAAATGGTTGTTCAAGTTTAAATGGGTAAGGTAGTCTCCTCACACTGTTCCTAAACCTGGCAGTCATTTTGGGAAAGCTACTAATGTGGCCTGTAAACCATGAGTTTCAGGCCACTGCATAAGGGTAAAGCTAGGCATGAAAACAAGGCCTTATGAGTTATGCAATTTATTGTCATAAAGAGTTGAATTGTAATGATAACATTCTCCTAGGAATTCACATGGTGAAGGACGGAATGAAACAATTGCAGTCATGGGTGATAACTCTAGGCATTTTGGGAAATTAAATTGGAGGCGTGGCTTAGCGGGGGCGTGATTATTTGTATGATTTTTTTTTCAAGCTGATAAAACTCAAATCTCGACCACCTATAATGACTATCGGTTTGAGTAATGACTACAAAATCACTTTCAAGTAACTGTACTCCCATGGAGATTCGTTTTCGTTTATCTGGTAGTCCTTTCAGAGAGGGGCAGGGCAGTCACTCACAGCCAGACAGGGAGCTCTGGAGTTGGGGTAGGAGAGGGGAGTGTGCTGGGTGGAGGAGGACCTCGGGACCAGAGGTAGCGGAGGAGGAGAGGACAAAGAGGAGACCCACGGGGTTGGGTTACCCTTACAAAAACAAACATGTCAAATTTGCAGTTTCACATGGGAAAATCACCTTTTCACATGTGAGGCGAATAAAACATTTTCACATCACATGAATTGCAAAAACATTCACATGTGGAATTGCATTTTCACATGTGCATGGGTCCATATACCTGTGAGTGTGTGGGTACTTGTGCATGTGTGTGTGCTTTGTTGTGCCTTTAATGGTGTTTACACACAACAGGCTGCATGTGAGAACCAGATGATGTCATTCAGTTATAACCGGGCAAGGTCTTACGCAACGCCTGTGTCACACATCCATAGAGCATAGGTACATTAGTTCACTCCTAAGATATGTGTGGGCCCATTGACGGGGAAGCTTTACAATCTTAATTTCAATGTTCAATTACAGAATTTTACAGCTCATCACAGAAGGTTCAATCCAGACCAGAAAGAGAACAGTATACTAGACGAGAGGAAACTGGACAGTTGAAATAATTGGTGGACAGATTTGGTTTTTATGGATCTGTCCTCTCTTTGAGTCTTTCCCAAAGATTTGACATTCTGTCAAACATACCTGTTTGAACAGACAAACAGACAAAATGTGATGAGCTATTATGTTATGTATCAAGAGTTAAAGTGAAGGTTCAATAATATCACTAGGATTACTTTGAGAACTATGGTTTATTGAAGCCCTGCTCCAAGTCACCTGGGCCGGAGCCAAGGGACTCACTCAGTCCAAAACCCCCTTACTTCCCTATCCTCCACACACAAAGTCAAACACACACACTGTTATCTTAACCACATTCACATTCCCTCTCAGTTCTCTTGAATAGAAAGCATGCTTATTGCCCCAGTCCATTGACCCAATGAGCAGTCCAGTCAGTATGAACCTTCCCATGGAGGTTCGTGTTCATTTCTCTGGTAGTCCTTTCAGAGAGGGGCAGGGTAGTGACTCACAGCCAGACAGTGTGTTCCAAAGTTGGGGTAGGAGAAGGGAGTGTGCTGGGTGGAGGAGGACCTCGGGACCAGAGGCAGCGGAGGAGGAGAGGACAAAAAGGAGACAGGCTGGGCAGGAATGGGCTGCCCTTACAAAAGAAAATGGCTGTTTTTCCATGTTGGTGTTTCAGCTTTAATATTGCGGATACATTGTAGCTTCCATTAATGTAATTGTCTGCATCATTTCCAATCCCCCATATATTTGGGGGGTAAATATATAAATATATATAAATATATAAATATATACTGTATATATTTATATATATACATACACATACCCATATATATATATTTTGAATGCTGGCGATGCTTTCACTCTATGTATACACTGCTCAAAAAATTAAAGGGAACACCTAAACAACACAATGTAACTCCAAGTCAATCACACTTCTGTGAAATCAAACTGTCCACTTAGGAAGCAACACTGATTGACAATAAATTTCACATGCTGTTGTGCAAATGGAATAGACAACAGGTGGAAATTATAGGCATTTAGCAAGACACCCCCAATCAAGGAGTGGTTCCTATATATATATATATATATATTTCTCCCAAATTCGAAATAAAAATATTGTAATTTAGAGCATTTATTTGCAGAAAATGACAACTGATCAAAATAACAAAAAAGATGCAGTGTTGTCAGAGCTCGAATAATGCAAAGAAAAAAAGTTAATGTTCATTTTTAAACACAATACTAATGTTTTAACTTAGGAAGAGTTCAGAAAGCAATATTTGGTGGAATAACCCCTCACAGCTTTCATGCGTCTTGGCATGCTCTCCACCAGTCTTTCACATTGATTTTGGATGACTTTATGCCACTCCTGGCGCAAAAATTCAAACAGCTCGGCTTTGTTTGATGGCTTCGGTCCATCCGTCTTCCTCTTGATCACATTCCAAAGGTTTTCAGGGGTTCAGGTCTAGAGATTGGGCTGGCCACAACAGGGTCTTGATCTGGTGGTCATCCATCCACACCTTGATTGACCTGGCTGTGTGGCATGGAGCATTGTCCTGCTGGAAAAAACAATCCTCAGAGTTGGGGAACATTGTCAGAGCAGAAGGAAGCAAGTTTTCTTCCAGGACAACCTTGTACGTGGCTTGATTCATTCATCCTTCACAAAGACAAATCTGCCTGATCCTTCACCAAATTTCACAGTGGGTGTGAGACACTGTGGCTTGTAGGCCTCTCCAGGTCTCGGACCCACTGTGAAATATGGTGGAGGATCGCTGATGATCTGGAGGTGCTTCAGCAAGGCTGGAATCAAGCAGAGGGAAAACATGACAAATTAACATGTTTTTTTTCATGTGTTTTTTTGTAAGGGTGGGCTGGGACAGAAATGGTGTGTGTACGTGTGCGTGTATCCTGCTGGCTAATTATACTGAACAAAAATATATACACAACATGCAGCAATTTCAAAGATTTTACTGAGTTGCACTTCATATGAGGAAATCAGTAAATTGAAATAAATAAATTAAGCCCTAATCTATGGATTTCACGTGACTGGGAATACAGGTATGCATCTGTTGGTCACCGCCCCCTGGTGGTGAGGGTAGGCAACAACATCTCCTCCCCGCTGATCCTCAACACTGGGGCCCCACAAGGGTGCGTTCTGAGCCCTCTCCTGTACTCCCTGTTCACCCACGACTGCGTGGCCACGCACGCCTCCAACTCAATCATCAAGTTTGCGGACGACACAACAGTGGTAGGCTTGATTACCAACAACGACGAGACGGCCTACAGGGAGGAGGTGAGGGCCCTCGGAGTGTGGTGTCAGGAAAATAACCTCACACTCAACGTCAACAAAACTAAGGAGATGATTGTGGACTTCAGGAAACAGCAGAGGGAACACCCCCCTATCCACATCGATGGAACAGTAGTGGAGAGGGTAGCAAGTTTTAAGTTCCTCGGCATACACATCACAGACAAACTGAGTTGGTCCACTCACACAGACAGCATCGTGAAGAAGGCGCAGCAGCGCCTCTTCAACCTCAGGAGACTGAAGAAATTCGGCTTGTCACCAAAAGCACTCACAAACTTCTACAGATGCACAATCGAGAGCATCCTGGCGGGCTGTATCACCGCCTCGTACGGCAACTGCTCCACCCACAACCGTAAGGCTCTCCAGAGGGTAGTAAGGTCTGCACAACGCATCACCGGGGGCAAACTACCTGCCCTCCAGGACACCTACACCACCCGATGTCACAGGAAGGCCATAAAGATCATCAAGGACATCAACCACCCGAGCCACTGTCTGTTCACCCCGCTATCATCCAGAAGGCGAGGTCAGTACAGGTGCATCAAAGCTGGGACCGAGAGACTGAAAAACAGCTTCTATCTCAAGGCCATCAGACTGTTAAACAGCCACCACTAACATTGAGTGGCTGCTGCCAACACACTGACTCAACTCCAGCCACTTTAATAATGGGAATTGATGGGAAATGATGTAAAATATATCACTAGCCACTTTAAACAATGCTACCTTATATAATGTTACTTACCCTACATTATTCATCTCATATGCATACGTATATACTGTATTCTATATCATCGACTGTATCCTTATGTAATACATGTATCACTAGCCACTTTAACTATGCCACTTTGTTTACATACTCATCTCATATGTATATACTGTACTCGATACCATCTACTGTATCTTGCCTATGCTGCTCTGTACCATCACTCATTCATATATCCTTATGTACATATTCTTTATCCCCTTACACTGTGTACAAGACAGTAGTTTTGAAATTGTTAGTTAGATTACTTGTTGGTTATTACTGCATTGTCGGAACTAGAAGCACAAGCATTTCGCTACACTCGCATTAACATCTGCTAACCATGTGTATGTGACAAATAAAATTTGATTTGATTTGATTTGATTTTTGATATTTCAGCCACACTCGTTGCTGACAGGTGTATAAAATCAAGCACACAACCATGCATTTTCCATAGAAAAACAATATTGACGGGCTTAGTGACTTTCAATGTGGCACGGTCAATGGATGCCACCTTTCCAACAAGTCAGTTCGTCAGATTTCTGCCCTGCTAGAGCTGCCCCGGTCAACTGTAAGTGTTGTTATTGTAAAGTGGAAATGTCAATGGCTCAGCCACGAAGTGGTAAGCCACACAAGCTCACAGAACGGGACCGCTGAGTGCTGAAGCACGTCAAATAATTTGTTGCAGCACTCACTACCGAGTTCAGAACTGCCTCCGGAAGCAATGTCAGCATAAGAACTGTTCGTCGGGAGCTTCATAAAATGGGTTTCCCTGGCAGAACAGCCGCACACAAGCCTAACATCACCATGGACAATGCCAAGCGTCGGCTGGAATGGTGTAAAGCTCGCCACCATTGGACTCTGGAGCAGTGGAAACGTGTTCTCTGGAGTGATGAATCACACTTCACCATCTGGCAGTCCGATGGACAAATCTGGGTTTGGTGGATGCCAGAAGAACGCTACCTGCCCGAATGCATAGTGGAGGAGCAATAATGGTCTGGGGCTGTTTTTCACGGTTCGGGCTAGGTCCCTTAGTTCCAGTGAAGGGAAATATTAACGTTACAGCATTCAATACCATTCTAGACGATTCTGTACTTCCAACTTTGTGGCAAGAGTTTGGGCATGGCTCTTTCCTGTTTCAGCATGACAATGCCCCCATGCACAAAACGAGGTACATACAGAAATGGTTTGTCGGGATCGGTGTGGAAGAACTTCACTGTCCTGCACAGAG
This sequence comes from Oncorhynchus mykiss, assembly GCF_013265735.2. Taxonomy (NCBI): domain Eukaryota; kingdom Metazoa; phylum Chordata; class Actinopteri; order Salmoniformes; family Salmonidae; genus Oncorhynchus; species Oncorhynchus mykiss. Next base: position 9,846,216 of record NC_048586.1, on the reverse strand, counting down.
CCCTGACGTCAACCCCACCGAACACCTTTGGGAGTAATTGGAATGCCGACTGCGAGCTAGGCCTAATCGCCCAACGTCAGTGTCCAACCTCACTAATGCTCTTGTGGCTAAATGGAAGCAAGTCCCAGCAGCAATGTTCCAACATCTAGTGGAAAGCTTTCCCAGAAGAGTGGAGGCTGTTATAGCTGCAAAGGGGGGACCAACTCCACATACTTTTGGTCATGTAGTGTACCTTAAAAAATGTAGCCTCACAATGGGCCACAGGATCTAGTCAAAGTATTTCTGTACATTCAAATTGCCATCGATAAAATGCAATTGTGTTTGTTTTCTGTAGCCTAGGTCTGCCCATAGCATAACCCTAAAGCCACCATGGGGCACTCTGTTCACAACGTTGACATCATTAAACCACTCACCCACATGATGCCATACACGTGGTCTACGTTTGTGAGGCCGGTTGGTCGTAATGCCAAATTCTCTAAAACAATGTTGTAGGTGGCTTATGGTAGAGAAATTAACATTAAATGATCTGGCAACAGCTCTGGTGGACATTCCTGCAGTTGTTATGCCAATTGCACGCTCCCTCAAAACTTGAGGCATCTGTGGCATTGTTTTGTGTGACAAAACTGCACATTTTAGAGTGGCTTTTTATTGTCCATGGCACAAGGGGCACCTGTGTAATGATCATGCTGTTTCAGCAGCCTCTTGATATGGCACTCCTGTCAGGTGGATGGATAATCTTGGCAATGGAGAAATGCTCACTAACAGGGATGTTAAGAAATGTGTGCACAAGTTTTGAGAGTAATAAGATTTCTGTGGAACATTTCTAGGATCTTTTATTTCAGCTCATGAAACATGAGACCAACACTTGTCGGTCCCATGTTTCATGTTGCATTTATATTTGTGTTCAGTGTAGCTAATCATTCTAGTCATTCGAGCAGTGGAGTTCCCCTTGTATCCCAGGTAGGTACTGCCCTATGCTGTGCCACCTGTCCGGAAGACCAACGCTCAGGGCGCTAAAATTGCTTTAATTAATAAAATCTAAAGAAATGTCCTCAATGCTGTGGTAGAAAAGTATAATCCTGTATGTAAGCAATAAGCATGTACTGCTGCATGTGTCAAGAGGTCTGAACTTCTATGGTACATGATAACCACATAGTCACTGGTTCAAGACTCCCATCCAGCTGTTCCCGCTCAACTGTTACATTAGTAATAAAGTCATTTGAGATATGATGCATATGATTCAGAGTGTTGACCTTTCACCTACTTTACACTGTATGATAGGTGAAATGATGCCTCTAAATATGACTCAACCTTTGCCACAATGGATTAACACTGTTTCAAATTAGCAGTGTTCTACACGGACACATTGTAGCCTTCTGACTGGAACATCCCTAACAATTCAGGTGGTTTTGGGAAAACCTTTCACCTATGGGAATAACACAAGTTCTGCTCCAGTGATATCTAACTCACACTGAGAAAAGCACATGTGTTGATGATGCGTATTTGTTGTGGACACTGCCACCACATGGTTTTTCTTTGTAAGCTGACCACATGCATCAAGCAGCAAAGTGACCACAGAGATACTTTAGCCTACATTGATGCTTGTATAGTTTTTCACATTTGTGCTTGTACAGTAGCTGAATGGAAACTAAGGTCAACAATATCTTAACCAAATGCAATCCTTCTAACAATAAAATATATCATGTTTGGTTGAAACTACGGTCTGTAGAATGTCCTATCAAATTGAGTTGGAGAGCGCAAGAAGGCAAGAATGTCCTGTGGCACAAACAAAAAACGACCAACCAACTGGGCCGACTTCAGTTCAAGGTACAGTTTTGAATTACATTTGGTTGTGTTGTCAAGTAACGTGAATTCAACGTAAAACCAACAAAACATTTCACCATGTTGGATGTAGGTTAAAAGTTGGGTGAAAAAAAGACGTAACGCTCTGATTATATTTCCACATTGATTCAATGTCATCACATAGATTTTTTTGTCTTGAAATTACGTGGAAACAATGTGGATTCAACCAGTTTTTGCCCAGTGGGAAATGTGTGTTCAAGTTCAAGTTTGTTTATTAGTCATATACACATGAAATACGTGGAGTACACAGTGCAACGCAACGCTGACTGGCAGGTTCACCTCTAGACAATGCAACAACAATAGAAAAGTAATTAGGTGATTAAAAGAGTAATAAAAAATAAAAGCTCAATGAATAAAAATCGGATAAAAATGTGGCTAAAATATAACACAAAGCACTCAAACTAATTGAAGTAGTTGACCCAACGATGTCCGGGTTTGGCCGACATTGTAAATAAGAATTTGTTCTTAACTGACTTGCCTAGTTAAATTAAAGTGACGTTTTTTTTTACATTTACAAATTGTGCAATAAGTCATGGTGCGGGTGTGGGGGGTGGGGTGCAGGGAGACTGCAAGAGACTTTTGTTGTGCCGGTGGTCAGTCCCGGTTCAAGAGTTCAGTAGTTTGATGGCTTGTAGGTATAAACTCTGAGCCTGGAGGTCTGGGATCCAAATCAATATCCATGACTCACTGCAGAGCGACCCTGAGGTCCTAATCACCAGATCTGCCTTCCCTCCAAAATCAGTCATAAGCAATGTAGGAATGCACAGGAGTGGTGTTGACAAACATAGCGTGAGTGGACAAAGGTTCCCATTGAGTCCTCTGCTCCTCACAACATGACCACGGGTGCGGACGGGCAAAGTGAGGTAGTTTATTTTACACCTTGTATATGAAATATATCCGGTGACTCGGTGCATAACAACTCAAACCCCTTGAAACATAACCCACCGCAACCAATGAGTCATGGCATCAGAACAGCCAGTTCAGGAATCCAGGGGAATTCTACCTCATTGGTTTTACAGGCATAACTTAACCGTCTCTAATGGCCAGTACGTTACAGGCTTACGGTTTGGTTAGGGTAATTCTGCATGTGCAGGGATGTGCATAAATTACAAATTACAATTACAAAACACAACTACAAAATACTCTAAAGACCAATGTAATAAACTAAATTACAATTAACTGAAATACATGTGTTTTCTATTTTAAAATACATTTGCAAGTAGCCGACCGAAAAGGAAAAACATTCTCAGTAACGGTGACAGAAACGTCTTACTTGCTATGACTGTGAAATGTTGTTGTTTATCTACGTTAGTTGAATGCATTGTCACTCTGTATAAGAGTCTGCTAAATGACCAGTTGAAGTCGGAAGTTTACATACTCTTAGGTTGGAGTCATTAAAACTTGTTTTTCAACCACTCCACAAATTTCTAGTTAACAAAATATAGTTTTGGCAAGTTGGTTAGGACATCTACTTTGTGCAGGACACAAATACTTTTTTAATCTGTCTGTAAACAATTAATTCACTGTATCACAATTCCAGTTTGTCAGAAGTTTACATACACTAAGTTGACTGTGCCTTAAAACAGCTTGGAAAATTCCAGAAAATTATGTCATGGCTTTAGAAGCTTCTGATAGGCTAATTGACATCATTTGAGTCATTTGGAGGTGTACCTGTGGATGTATTTCAAGGCCCACCTTCAAACTCAGTGCCTCTTTGTAGACCTGCACAAGTCTGGTTCATTCTTGGGAGCAATTTCCAAATGCCCGAAGGTACCACGTTCATCTTTACAAACAATAGTATGCAAATCTAAACACCATGGGAACACGCAGCCGTCATACTAGTCAGGAAGAAGACGAGTTCTGTCTCCTAGAGATGAACGTACTTTGGTGCAAAAATGCAAATCAATCCCAGAACAACAGCCTTGTGAAAATGCTGGAGGAAACAGGTACAAAAGTATCTATATCCACAGTAAAACGAGTCCTATATCGACATAACCTGAGAGGCCACTGCCATAAAAAAGCCAGACTACGGTTTGCAACTGCACATGGGGACAAAGATTGTACCTTTTGGAGAAATGTCCTCTGGTCTGATGAAACAAAAATAGAACTGTTTGGCCATAATGACCATTGTTATGTTTGGAGGGAAAAGGATGAGGCTTGCAAGCCGAAGAACACCATCTCAATCGTGAAGCACGGGGGTGGCAGCATCATGTTGTGGGGCTGCTTTGCTGCAGTAAAGACTGGTGCACTTCACAAAATAGATGGCATCATGAGGAAGTAAAATTATGTGGATATATTGAAGCAACATCTCAAAACATCTGTCAGGAAGTTAAATCTTGGTCGCAAGTGGGTCTTCCAAATGGACAATGACCCCAAGCATAATTCCAAAGTTGTGGCAAAATGGCTTAAGAACAACAAAGTCAAGGTATTGGAGTGGCCATCACAAAGCCCTGACCTCAATCCCATAGAAAATTTGTGGGCAGGACTGAAAAAGCATGTGCTAGCAAGGAGGCCTACAAACCTGACTCAGTTACACCAGCTCTGTCAGGAGGAATGGGCCAAAATTCACCCAACTTAATGTGGGAAGCTTGTGGAAGGCTACCCAAAACATTTGACCCAAGTTAAACAATTTAAAGGCAATGCTACCAAATACTAATTGAGTGTACGTAAACTTCTGACCCACTGGAAATGTGATGAAAGAAATAAAAGCTGAAATAAATCACTCTCTCTACTATTATTCTGACATTTCACATTCTTAAAATGAAGTGGTGATCCTGACCTAAAACAGGGAATATTTACTAGGATTAAATGTCAGGAATTGTGAAAAACTGAGTTTAAATGTAGTTGGCTAAGGTGTATGTAAACTTCCGTATTTTCGACTGTATGTTAAAATGAACAACTGCAAAGCACACTGGGTATTGTCATTGGCCTTGTTTTGTGGCAGAGTTATTTAGAGTAATACTCAGCATGCTTTGCAATTGTAAATGTTTCCATCACATACAGGTTCAATTAGCAGACGCTCTTATTACACCATAGCATCAGACTTTTTATACCAATTCAGAGTGAAAGGAAGACACAAAATTGTCAACCGCTTTAAAGAAACGGTATAGAAAGTCATGTTGAAGATACAAATTACGGCTTTCAAAAGTATCTTGTTACAAAATACATTGGAGTGTAGTTCAGCCCAGTGTAATACAACATACAAAATACTCTGACGTAATTAAAACAAGTATTTCAAATACATGTAACAGAAATACTGCCCATCTTTAGAAATACTGCCCATCTTTGTGCATGTGCACGGTGACTCTGCCCTTCTTCCAAACAGCATGTCATTTCCAATATTCTCTAGTGTGGCATTGACGTAGTTTTTCATTCAGTTGCAATTTAGGTAGATGAATAAGTAAAAACCCAGTCTTATTTAGCAATAGCAGGCTAGCCTACCTTATGTGCCCTTCCACAAGGCTGGCTCATTTGAAAAATCTAATTCTGCTAGCCTAGGCATAGCCTATTCTGCAACATGATTCATTTATGATTAATGTATAGTAAGTCCATACAGTGTGGGCTAAGACTTTATTTATAGAGCACGTTACACTGTAAAACCATGTAACGTGTAACACGTTTGTAAACCTAAATGTCAGTATTTACAAGTGAAAAATGTGGCATTTAGATTTGCCAATAAGTGCTCGTATCTTAAACAGAGGCATTTAGAATTAAATATGCTAGTCAGATTTTTCCAACCAGGAGAACAGCAATATCTCCTAAATCCTTCAGATTTTAAACACTAGTGTTTATATACTAGTGTTTATATATTTATATATCGTCTTGTTTAGAGTGAATTTAGTCATTAGAAATGTATGACTTTCCATGCCTTTTATTCAGATCAGTGTTTGGAATATCTGTCACCTTGAATACCTACATTTTATCACAACTGAAAAGGATATTTGATTCATGACATCTTTTTAATCTTGTGGTGTTGTTGTTACTCAACTCTGTTGAGTTCATTTCCGTTAACTCTCAGAGTGAAAATGTCTCATTATTATATTTCCCAGCATGCTTTGTTACAGGTAGAGTTTTTTGAATAGTTTGTTTTGATTAAAACATTTTTTGGGGGGAATAGTTTGTTTCTCTGTTTCCTCATGCACATTGATGGATTAATTGATTTAATACTATGCAAAGGAAAATTACTTGAATTTGTCTAAAACGAATCCAATCTGTAAGGGGTTGGATTTATTGCACCAGTTACTGATAGTTAAATCCTTCACCATAGCAGTCACGCTAAGTGCAGGTTATAATGGTTGATAAAAATATTGAACTTTTTTGAATATTTCCTCCCTCTGTCCTGATTTCCTCCCTCTGTTTGGATTCCGATAGGAATTACTAATCACTTCACAAACCAGCGTAGCGTGACTTGAGGGTCGGATGTTGCCAATGAGACAGGATTTCAGACCACAATATTGGGAATAACTAGGCCATAAGTAAGGGCCTTATGAAATGTGTAATATGTGGCCATAAAGGGTTTAATTAAGCAATAAGGCCTGAAGAGGTGTGGTATATGGCCAATATACCACGGCTAAGGGCTGTTCTTATGCATGAAGCAACGCGGAGTGCCTGGGTAATAGCTGTACCCAGGCACTCCACATTGCATTGTGCGTAAGAACAGACCTTAGCTGTGGAATATTGGCCATACACCACAAACAACCGAGTTCATTTATTGCTATTATAAACTGACTACCAACGTAATTAGAAGAATAAAAACAAGACATTTGTCATACCTGTGGTACAGGGTCTGATATACCACACCATTCAGCCAATCAGCACTCAGGGCTCTAATTACCCAGTTTATCATTTTAATTAAAGCACATTCAGTTAGGAGGTCACTTGGTGAAAGTTTCAGGAAAATGTGACTTTAAATGCAACACCCATGTCTCCTTCACTAACAAGCACAGTCATGGGTGGGTATTGCTCACATTCACTAGAAAGGCATGTGAAATATGCAAATACATCTTTACAGCCTGTTAAAAAAAATACCCTCAGTGTTTAAAAGTACACTATGTTTCTTAATGTGCATGCCAATGTGCATGCACGTACCCAGCTGCTACCGGTTTGTGAAATGTATATCTTTGAAATGGGCTATATACTCCCTGTTTGCGACCGTTTCAATGTGTCAGAACGGCTCTTACTCACACCATATAAAGTTGTCTCGCGCGCACAGCCGCAACGGGCATGAGCGCGTGGTGACTCACGAGACGCGCAGGGAGCCTATTTCTGGACGGTATATATAGAGTGATGCGCACATTGGGAGGCACAAACTTGAATTTAGCTTAGTTGACAGACAATATTCAAAGTATATCTTCACTAATACTAGTACAGAAAGAGAGCCCTGTGTGCCGATTCTGGAACAGTAATTTATGTGTGTTCTTAACTACACTGTTCTTGTTCATTCCAGTATTGACTGTTTGTTTCTATTTTGAAAAACAATGGCAATGCGAAAATGCATTATAACACCTTTGCTATGGGAACTAATATATACTTGCCCTATAGGCTTAGTGAAAGTTGGATAATGCAATTAAGAAAACTGCCATTTTCAAAATAATTCAAAGAGGGGGAAACATACCTAAATATTTAATCAGTGCATACAACGAATAGGGAAACAGTCTAAACAAGTCATAAACATGTTGTCAAAGCATGAGCAGAATGGGAATAAACTACAGTACCAGTCAAAAGTTTGGACACACCTACTCATTCAAGGGTATTTCTTTATTTTGAAAACTATTTTCTACATTGTACAATAATAGTGAAGACATCAAAACTATGAAATAACACATATGGAATCATGTAGTAACCAAAAAAAGTGTTAACAATTCAAACCATATTTTAGATTTTTCAAAGAAGCCACCGGTTGCCTTGATGACAGCCTTGCACACTCTTGACATTCTCTCAAACATCTCACAAAGACACAGCGGATGGAACCAAACATCTCAAATTTGGACTCACCAGACCAAAGGACAGATTTCCACTGGTCTAACTTCCATTGTTCACTTTTCTTGGCCCAAGCAAGTCTCTTCTTATTAGTGTCCTTTAGTAGTGGTTTCTTTGCAGCAATTTGACCATGAAGGCCTGATTCACACAGTCTCCTCTGAACAGTTGATGTTGAGATGTGTCTGTTACTTGAACTCTGTGAAACATTTATTTGGGCAGCAATCTGAGGTGCAGTTAACTCTAATGAATTTTTCCTCTGCAGCAGAGGTAACTCTGTGTCTTCCTTTCCTGTGGCGGTCCTCATGAGAGCCGGTTTCATCATAGTGCTTGATGGTTTTTGCGACTGCACATGAAGAAACTTTTTAAAGTTCTTGACATTTTCCGGATTGACTGACATTCATGTCTTAAAGTAATGACCGACTGTCGTTTTTCTTTGCTTATTGGAGCTTTTCTTGCCCTAATATGGACTTGGTCTTTTACCTAATAGGGCTATCTTCTGTATACCCACCTTGTCATAGCACAACTGATTAGGTCAAACACATAAAGAAGGAAGGAAAATCCACAAATTAACTTTTAAGAAGGCAAACCTGTTAATCGAATTGCATTCCAGGTGACTACTTCATGAAGCTGGTTGAGAGAATTCCAAGAGTGTGCAAAGCTGTCATCAAGGCAAAGGGTGGCTACTTTAACACTTTTGTTGTTACTACATTATTCAATGTGTTATTTCCTAGTTTTGATGTCTTCACTATTATTCTACAATGTAGAAAATAGTACAAATAAAGAAAAACCCTTGAATGAGTAGGTGTGTCCAAACTCCCGAGTGGCGCAGCGGTCTAAGGCACTGCATCTCAGTGCTCGAGGTGTCACTACAGACACCCTGTTTTGATTCCAGGCTGTATCACAACCAGCTGTGATTGGGAGTCCCATAGGGCGGTACACAATCGGCCGGGGTAAGCTGTCATTGTTTATAAGAATTTGTTCTTAACTGACTGGTCCTGATGGTGCATAGCAGAAGTGATAAAGACTGCTGATCATCAACCAAAGATACAGCCTCTGCATTGCCTGAAGCGTTATATGAAGTACTTTATAATATACATAATATATATAATATACACTTATTAGCTTATTCTGCTTGAGAAACAGAATATCCTACATGACACCAATTCTTGCTCTCTCTCTCCATAAATCCAATGAGCATGCTTCTAACCCAACAAACCTTGTCCGTCACATTTTTCACCAAACCATCACTTCCACTAATTACTGTGGTTCCATCTGGGCTGGTGTAAATAGAGATTTGGGATCTTAATTTGAGCCAGTTTACTACAGCAGGAAAATAATCCTGCAGCAACAGGAAATGTGAATTATAATTAAGGGGCATTTTTTGTAGGGGTTGATCCATTTTTTTTTGTATCGGCAAATCAACTCTGGAAATTACAAGTTTTTTAAATCCTTGAATACACTACAAGATTGCATTTTCTGCTTCACAACAAAAATTTCAGCAACAAGGGACTGATCAAATGAAGATCTTACATCTGTACTTGAGCTCAGAAATATAATGCTACCCCCCTGTATATCCCATTTCCTCTCCCAAAACATTGACATGTGTGTTATGTGCCGAAGTGTGTGTGACTCACGGGATATACGATTTAAAACAAAGTGGAATGGAACGCACACCAGCTGAGTCACTTTGTGAGTAACACACTTGGAATACACCTTCAGCATTTAATAACTGCTTTGAACTAAGGATCTGTGCTTTCTTGAATGGGCGGTGGGTGTGTGTGTGGGTGTGTCTGTGGGTGGGTGTCACCACATCAGACTCACCATTGGGCGACCTCTCTTAAGCTTAGCTAGAGTGACACCTTCTGGTTATGCATTGGTTCTGCAGACTACAACTAAGCCCAGGACGTTCATACTTAACTAAAGGTTCATTTTAATATCCAACATCTACAAGTACAGCAATACAACAACGTGGACCTAAGGGAACCTGGGCTGCAAAACTATAGAATTTTTAGATAGAAATAGATTGTGTAAAACAGATAGGACTGTCGGCCATGCATAATAAGGAATTGTAATGGTTTACCTCTGTGAGCGCTATGCAGTAGAAGCCTCTGGACCACTGGATTTCTAGGCTGGTCCCAGATCTGCTTGTACTATCTTGGTCATTGTTAACACTCAGGGCATCTCACCCACTTAGGTGAGTGAGGCTACAAGGCCTCCGGGTGTCAGGTTTGGACTGCCAACATTATGGAGGTAAGAGTGGTATGGGTGGGGTTAGGGGTCACGTGTTACAGGCTAGCTCAGGGTTGTGGCCAAGGTTGGAGGAAGCGCATCCACGGCAACAGGGCTATCTGCATCCTCCATGTGTTTCCTGTTGAGGTGCTGCTATTCAGGGTGGGTCGGAGAGAAAGAAAGAGAGAAAAAGAGAGGGACATAGATCGAGACAGAGAGAGAGCAAGGAGAGAGAAAGAAAAGACTGACGAGGCCAAAACTGAGTTGTTTGTATTACGTTTCTGTCTGAGAACGTATCAGTGTGAGTGTGTGTCAGTATGTCTATGCATGTGTGAACGTATTTGTGATACGTGTGATACGTGAGGGTGTGCGTGCAGTGCGTGGTCCTTCTCTCCATTCATTCCCATCATGCCCCTAAAGCGATGTGATCCGAGGGCCGTGGGTTTTGTGAGGTTGACAGTGTGTGTGTTGAGTTGGCTGCTATGTGTGTGTTGGGCTCCAACAGTAGTGGAGGCTGCTGGTACTCCCCCTGCTCCCCAGAAGAAAGCCCTCAGCCTGCAGAGAGCCTTCCTGGGGCTGGACAAGTGTAATGCCTGCGTGGGGACAACCATCTGCAAGAAGCTCTTGAAGGACCAGATAAGGTAGGTATGTCTGTCTGTCTTACTAAGAATCAATAGCTGGGTACAATAGTGCTGATTTTGCTCTCGCCTCTCAACTATGAAATACTTGTAAGTCCCTTTACAGTGAGCTCAGAACACAAGGGATTGCATGTATGAATGTCACAGTCTTAGTGAATTGACGGTGTTATGACATAGACATCTGTAATGACCTGCTGTCCCAGCTGAATGGTTGTCAATCAACACCGGTGGTCATGATTCTGGGGGAAATCACACACAAACATATTTCCTGTGCACGTAGTACTGTATATTCCTAACACACTTCAATGTTACAGTAATGTGTGGCAAGAGTCCCTGAGTGTAACGTCGTAAGGAATATTATGACAAAACATTTTCCACATACAGTAGTTAATGTTGATACACCCAAAACACACGGCACGCAATGTCCCAAGTCACCTGTCAAACTTCTGCCATCTGCCAGAGAAAATGGTTCAACTTCCATTGTTTCCAACGGATGCCGTGCAATGGCCAGGAAAGATCAACTGAGCCTCAACTGTGATCCAAGACTAACATAGACTAACAAGACAAACATAGAAAATATCAGGGTAATACATTTGTTTTCTGATTATGATTTTTTACCTTATTCTTATGACAAGCCACCATATCGGCAACTGTTCAAGTGGCCAACTCAAGGTTTGGTTACATTCTACACACTGCTTTTCCTCGAACATACAGTGTTTCAAAGTATACTTTGGGTGCATCTCAATTGTCTTGAGTAGCTTCCCCACCGCAGCTTGAATCACCCCCTCATCTCCCCGCTCCAGGTTTGATTGGTGGATGTCCCCCGATACCACACTCCCATTGGCTGAGAAGCAGAGTTTCCCGGGGAACCTTACAGATGATTCATTAAGCTGGCGTCCTGTGGTCTTGTCGTTCCTCTCCTCCCCCCGTCTGCACTCGTCCTCCGACCGTTCAATCTGTAGCTCGGTGGGACGGCAGGGTCCCTGCAGCATCGAGGCCGTCCTCAGGGTCACACCCAGATTCCAGAGCTTGAACCAATCACATCTTTTGCTGCCCCATATTGTGAAGGTACGCATAGGTAGAGCAATATAAATATAGATATGTACACTATATATACAAAAGTATGTGGACACCCCTTCAAATTAGTGGATTTGGCTATTTTTGGTGACAGGTGTATAAAATCGAGCACACCGCCATGCTATCTCCATAGACAAACATTGGCAGTAGAATGGCTTTCTGAAGAGCTCCGTGACTTTCAACGTGGAACCATCATAGGATGCCACCTGTCCAACAAGTCTGTTTGTCAAATTTCAACTAAGTGCTGTTATTGTGATGTGGATCGTCTACGAGCAACAATGGCTCAGCCGCGAAGCGGTAGGCCACACAAGCTCACAGAACGGGACCGTGCTGTCCTTGAGTTCCAAACTGCCTCAACATCAGCACAATAACTTTTAGTCGGGAGCATGAAATGGGTTTCCAAGGCCAAGCAGCCGCACACAAGCCTAAGATCCTCATGCGTAATACTAAGCGTTGGCTGGAGTGGTGTAAAGCCATTGGACTCATTGGAAACGCGGTCTCTGGAGTGATGAATCACACCTCACAATCTGGCAGTGTGACGGATGAATCCGGGTTTGGCCGATGCCAGGAGAACGCTACCTGACCCAATGTCTAGTGCTGACTGTAAAGTTTGGTGGAGGAGGAATAATGGTCTGGGGCTGTTTTTCATGGTTCGGGCTAGGCCCCTTAGTTCCAGTGAAAGGAAATATTAACGCACAGCATACAATGACATTCTAGACGATTCTGTGCTTCCAAATTTATGGCAGCAGTTTGGAGAAGGCCCTTTCCTGTATTAGCATGACAATGCCCCCGTGCACAAAGCAAGGCCCATACAGAAATGGTTTGTCGAGTTCAGTGTGGAAGAACTTGACTGGCCTGCACAGAGCCCTGACCTCAACCCCATCGAACACCTTTGGGATGAATTGGAATGCCGACTGCGAGCCGTGTCTAATCGCCCATCATCAGTGCCCAACCTCTCTAATGCTCTTGTGGCTGAATGGAAGCACGTCCCCGCAGCAATGTTCCAACATTGTGGAAACAACGTGGAAAGCCTTCCAAGAAGAGTTGAGGCTGTTATAGCAGCAAAGGGGGGGACCAACTCCATATTAATGCCCATTATTTTGGAATGAGATGTTCGACGAGCATTCGACGATGTCCACATACTTTTGGTGTATACCAAGTGTATAAGTGTATACTGTAAATGACTTAGGGACTGGTAGGGGTGTGAATAGATGTTAACAGGTAGAGGTGTGGATGGGTACAGATGTGCAAACAGGTGAGTAAACTTCAATATTCGGTAACGTGGCACCCTCCTGAAACCTTGGCTGTACCCCATCCAGGGTTTGGCACCTCCCCTGCTGCGCTGTCCCTCCCAGAGACTGCTGGACCGCGTTGTGCGCCGCTATGCTGAGGTGGTGGACGTGGGCAGTGTTCAGATGAAGCACTTCTCAGAGAGAGACAAACTACGGCTGCTCTACACGCTAGCTGTCAATCAACAGCCTCTCATACTGCAGGTGGTCCAGAGACATACATAGATACTCACAGCCAGTTTCCCTGACACAGATAAATCCTAGGACTAAAAAGCATGTTAAAATGTAGATTCTCCATTGAAAGTGTTTATTTTTGCAAGAACTAGGAATAATCTGTTTCCAGGAAACCAGCCCTTGAGTGCAGGCATAAGTTCACTCTAGCATTCTAAGTGCAAAACCAGGAAACTTGTGGACATCGTTCTGTAATGGCTTTGGACGGATTTGGATGATTGATGTAATCAAGGTTGTTGGTTCACCAGTTACTGTATATAGCTTTACTTGAACAATACTGACAATAGAAAGGTTATAGCTATTGGTATCCTATAAATACACAGACCATGGAGATTCTGATACACAATAAAAGCAGCAAAGACCTCAGATGACTGTGTCTGAGAACAGAAGGAACAGTTCCCCCTGTAGGTGTAACCAAAACAAACAACCCAGCCCTCGGTTTGCTCACCATGTTCCCCTCCTCATCACCAGATGTTCCCAGGCACCGAGGGCTGGCCATTCCCCCGCTACCAGGGCTCGTGTGGCAGGCTGATGGTGTGGGCAAGCTCCAGGCCTCTGTGGGGCCTTTATGGTTCCTCCAGGGAGTTCATCCAGAGGGTGGATGTGGCCTACCAGCTACTCCAGATCACCCAGGGCCTGGGCCACAACAGTCTGGGTTTCCTGCTCTACTACACCAGGCTAGAGGAGGATATGTTCGGCCTGCTGGATGACCAGCGAGTGTTCATCACAGATGCCAGCAGCATAGGGGTCATTGACCTGGAGCAGGGTGAGTGGAACAAATGGGTACTGGCTCTGTCGTTATCAGAGGATGGGGGACTCCGAAAATATGGATGTGGATGATGAGGATTGTGTTGATGACGACGACAAGGGGTTTCACTTTCCCAAAGAACTCAAAGCTCTTTTACATGGGGTTGGGCTCACCTCATCCATAACAGTGAAAATACAGTATATGTTCATAGCTGGGAGAGTCCGAAATAGTCAGATGTGATCAGAATAAATATTCATTTGAATATTCCTTAAAAGTATCTATTGTTATGAGCTTATTGTGTGGCTTACACAAGCATGTCTGTCTGATCCACTGCAGATAAACAAATCAAATCAAAGTTTATTTGTCACGTGTGCCGAATACAACAGGTAGACCTTACAGTGAAATGCTTACTTACAGGCTCTAACCAATAGTGCAAAAAAGGTATTAGGTGAACAATAGGTAACTAAAGAAATAAACAACAGTGAAAAACAGTAGCGAGGCTATAAAAGTAGCGAGGCTACATACAGACACCGGTTAGTCAGGCTGATTGAGGTAGTATGTACATGTAGATATTGTTAAAGTGACTATGCATATATGATGAACTGAGAGTAACAGTAGCGTAAAGGGGGGGGGGGGGGGGTTAGCCAACACACAAGCAGAGGGAGTTTTCCAGAAACATCACTGTACTATCAAGGTTAATCATTACCAGCCAGATGTAGCTGATACAGGAAGGATATGTTTTACCCTGTTCCTCTTTTTAGAAACGGTCAATTAACACACTTCCTTTTTTTCCCTGTTCTGCAAATCATTATATTGGGGTCACAAACAACAGTGCTCTTATCGTACAAGTTTAGGTAGAACCTCCGTTTCAAAACATTTTCTCCCTATTGAACACAACCCAGGTTTCTTTTGTGTGCTAGTAATCGGAGGCAATGGCGTCTCTTTTAGCTCTTCTACTGAGATGCTGTGTGCTGTAACAGAATTGTAATTACCTACAACAGACAAAAAAAGCTCCCTGATAATGAGAGTAGTGAAGTTCCTTTCTTTATGAAACAAAGACGATATATTCCACTGTATCAGATATACAGAAGCTCAGTGGGGACATTTAATGATGTCAGTTATCTTGGTGTTGGTCAGGATCCTTGCTGTGGCATCATATAAAAGATTGGGTTGAAATAACGTGGGCAATAGGCCCACACACAGACTAGGTAAACGTATCCCTATAACGACTGTCATCTCAGCAGTAAAAGAGGACTCAGTGGCAAACCTTGTTTGTTGATATTACATACTAGGAAATGGATGCAGATAAATTATACAGTATATGTATTAAAACATATACACGGAGTATACCAAACATTAGGAACACTTTCCTAATATTGAGCTGCACTCCGACACTCTCCTCATCTAAAACATTTTATTTTGCACCTTCTTTAACTCTGCGTTGTTGGAAAAGGTCCCATAGGGTAACATTTCACTGTTAAGCCATGTTCATATTGGCAGTTTGAAGAGACTCAAATCCAATTTTTGGCATATCTGATATAATTTGTTCTTCATCCTGCAGTCTGAACCGACAGGTTTGAAAAACAAAACTTATTTGAGCATTAAGTCCTGCAGTGTGAACAAGGCTTTAGTCTACATCTGCATGTGACTAATAACATTTGATACCACCTACACTTATCCAGTGTTTTTAGTAAGGGTCAAAGCATTTGGATACAGTCACACTTACCCTCTCTCTTCCAGGGTTCCCCCCAGACCCTCCCTCCCAAACAGGCTCTGGCGGGGACATCTTCTCCTGCCTGGGTCAGGGTGCATCCCCCTGCCATCGCTCTCCTCCCTGCAGCTCTGTCCGCCCTACCCAGAGCCTCACTCTGCTCTGCACAGCACTCCTGCCCAGACTGCTGCTCACAGAGAGGGGGGCCCAGCCAACCAGGCTACCCATGGAGGGTGAGGCAGAGGCGGGGAGGTTGGCAAGAGACGTGCCCCTGTTGCTGGGTGTTTGTGCAGACCCTAGCCAGCCTGACTGGAGGATCATGGCAGCAGTAGGATCTCTGATGGACCTGCTAAAACCCATGAGGCCCTGCAACCCACGCTACACCTACAGGTACCCAGAGTGCAGATACAACCAAGACTACTGAGAGCTGACAGGACTACAATACCCATACTACCCTGCTACAGCCATAGACAATGTTAAGTCCACAGGTGCCCAGAGTGCACATATGAACTGTGATCCAGACAGTTGGTGGGACTGCAGAGCTTTGATATTAGACTGACAAAGGGACTCTGTGGAGTGTTGTGTGCTGGAATGACTATGCACTGAGCTGAATTGACTACGCACACAAAGGGGGTGGTGGTTCTGCACGGGCAGTGTATGTGAAGTCTGTAGTACTTAGCAGCTTGTAGTGCTTGGCTGTAGTGTAGTGCTTGCCTGCTGCTTACCTGCTTTAGACCTCAGCTACTGTCAGGTAGTGAACCGGTCACAGCAGCTCTGTGCATCATAGGAGAGATGAACATGTAAAGAAGAAACATGAGAAGTTCCACATGTAAATAAAGAACTTCTGTTAAATGACGCATAAAACATCTTTCAAACAATAAAAGCATGTCAAGGAGGGTCTCTGCACAATGCTTTGCTAAAGCAATTTTATTCATTTAGAAAACAGGAGGGGCCGTGTATAAAATGACACGACTCCTTCAAATTTAATGGCAGGAACTCTGAAGAAAAAAATGACAGCATTCCAACAAAGATTCTCAAGCAATAAATATGCATTTTATAAATAAGGTCAATTTACAACAAGATTAGAAATAAAATGAAAATCACAAATTAAAGTTTATTCCTTAAAAGTCTATGTGCAACTCATTTCTCTTGGTGACTTGGCTGTTTTTATCTCTCATTTTATTCCTTTCTTTACCTACAGAACCAAAAACATTATTATGGTTCCAAAATAATAATAAAAGCTGTAAAAAAAAAAAAAAAAAATCTAACTCTTCACATTACAAAATGTTGTTTTCTTATTATTTTCTTGCCCAAAGTAGTATCTATCTAACATACAAAAGACCAGCTATGCTAGGACTCATCTCAAGGGAAACAAACTTAGAGAAGGTGTATATCAGCCCACAAACAGAATTAAAAAAGGAACAATTCTGCAAGTCAGTAGTCTGTGTGACGTTGTTGCCAGTTATAACATAATATATACAAAAAAGTCGCCAGTCACTATTTTTTGTCCATTTTTGTGTGTTTTTCTAGAGAAGTTACAGCTGAGCCAGGCAGCATTGGAACAGTCTGGTGGCAGTAGCTGGCAGGAGCAATGCCCTCCCCCTCCAGTCCTCTAGGAGGAGGACACCTCTGCTATGGGCAGGTTGCATAGACACACAGCTTTTCACACAGCTGCCTTGTGGGATAGCTACAGAGAGCAGTGGAGGACTGCTGGCTTACTTCCTGAATATCAGAAAAGGGTATTCTGGTAGGTTTCGGGAGTCCAGGGAGGATTCTTATTGTCCTCAGAACAACAGAATGTTACCGTCAAGAGGAGGAAGGCAGAGGAGCGGCCTGTGGAGGGAGAGAGAAGGACGAGATTAATTTTGGCTATGTAAACAGTTAAACTCCTAAAGCCTTACTAGTGAACTAGTACACTTTTACAAAGTGTGCATGATCATATACTCTTACTTGAAATAATGTAAATTCTGACTCACAAGTGTGTAGACTTACTACTTTCAATACTATCACATTTTAAGAGTGAGTCTTCTCTTCAATGATACCATATGGCAGTGACTGCAGTAATTATGCAAGGAGGAATGATAGCCTAAGTGAATGTTGGCTCCTTGCACAATGCACATCTTCCTCGGTCCCTCTGGCTTGTCAATATGGTGTTTATGTCCATTTATTTTTCCATTTGTTTATGCCTCCATCCTTGGTACAGTAGCTAGTTAGCTAGTTTGATTTGCACTGTTTCAGCATTTCTAAGCACACCACTCGACCAGGTATTAGATTAGAGGAAGAGAGAAGCAACATTAAATACTCCTCCTTAGTGGACTTTTAGGGAGATTAATGTAGAAAAATGTCATAATACCCGAACACTTCCCCTCTACATGCCTGTCAGACTCAATGGCAAGGGAAACTTTGTGGGCCGGACCCAGAATTGATATAATGTTGCAAATTTGCTAGTGAGATCTCAAGACAGGTAGAGTAGAAGCAGAGTAGAGAAACAATGCGATTGAAAGACAACCTGAACAAACCTTCATGCATAGCCAATATGATTTTAGGACATGTATTTATCAGGATATTTTCTGCTGGACAATTTATCCAGCAGTTTTTATTTGTCTGCTTCTATATATTTTAATGAGCCAAGAGTCAGCAATTACCAGCTAATGGAAACACTGGTGTAAACTATTTATCTGACGTGGTCATTAGCCTATTGGTCATCATAAAATCACTAGTGTCTTTGCTGACTTACGAGTGTGAACTGGTCGTAGACCTGTGTGAGGTCGTCCATCTTGTACTGCTCCAGCACCACAAAGTTGTCCAGGTTAGAGCTCCCCCTACGGGCACAGTCCTGACAGTGCACCACGTATGTCTTCCTGCTGTTGCTCTCACTGGTTACAAACAGCAGGTCAAACACCTCCACCTGCAGATGGAGGGAGAGGTGAGATTGTGAAAGGAGGTAGGTGTGCGCGCGTTCACATGTGTGTATGTGAACGTTTAAAGGTTGAAATGTTAAATCACTAACCAAATAATTTTTTTCTCCAAAAAATGTTTAAATCACAGTGCAGTTATCACAAAACTACCACTAACAGCTCCCGATCATCATCACAAAGGGAAAACATTTTACAAATAGGCCTACCTAATGCAACAATGGGAGTCTGGGTGTGCAGCACGCGTGTTTAGATGGAGCGGTCGGATAGAAATTGAGTGAGACACGTAACGGAGAGAAAATAGAATGTAAGGAGAAGAAATGTGATTACTTGGCTAGGTTTCTTTTTTTTTGTGAGTCGCTAATGCTCATACAAGAGGCTTTTTGCTCCTTGCCAGATAGTCGCTATGAATAAAAATGTGTTCTTAATTGACTTGCCTGGTTAAATAAAAGGTTAAATCAAAATAACAAATGGAAAGAACACTAGAGTCAATATGAATTAAAGGTTGCTTTCGGGACAACATTACAGCTGCCTGAAGCAGATTCCAGATGGCGCCTACTGTATGACTGCGGTAGAACTTCATTGCCCCAGAGAGGTCATACCACACAATACGAATTGACGTGGAATTTTAATTAAACGTTCTAACGGAAAACCAATTTTTTTTTTATTGTTGCAGTTTTAAATTAAAGAAAAATTGTCTCTGTCACATCCCTAGTGTGTGTACCTCGCAGATGCTGCAATAATGTGCGGGCTCGTCCCTGGTCCTGCCATGCCACACCAGCTCCTTGCCTGCCGCCTGCAGCAGCTCCCGCAGCATCTGACACTGCTTCAATGTCCGCAGCAGACAGTACCTAGCAGAGACAGACAGACGCGTACAGGGGTGAGCTGTGTGTGTGGTGAGAGAGTGAGTGAGTCTGTGAGCGAGAGAGGGAACGAATGACGTGTGTGAGTGCGCATGTGACTCACTTGATCATCTGGAAGAGCTTGCTGTCGGACACTTTGATGTTCCTGGCCATGTTCCAGGAGAGGTGTATCATGGGGACGATGGACTTGACGCTTTGCAGCTTATTCCACTCATATCGCTCTACCGCCAGCTTATACTGGTATGCTGGAGAGAGGAAGACATGGAAGGAGAGGGAATGAGAGAAAATGGGATAAAGGGGAAAGAGGAGCAGGAAGAAGAGAATCAAATGACAATTACATTTCAAACTTCACTATGTCATTGCCACAAGTTGACACTGTCATACGCCTAGATTCCTGAAACAAGTCACGTGTCGCGAATCCCTACCTCACAGGAGAGGCAGAAATACCTTCTGGAACATGTGAACTTTCATATACCTTAATAAAAAACTTGTATGGCATCTATAAATATGAATACAATTGTTATATTACGAGCCTAGTTGGTTTAGCCACGGAAAAAGGCCATGGGTGGGCTAGACATGCCGAGAGATGAGTTCAGATTGGTCTGCCATGCAACATGCTTCTGTCTATAACATGAACTGCTCAGTATGTGGAGGTAATCCTTTCTAACATGGCTTTTTTGAAAGGTATCACAAAGAACTGTGATAATGTTGCCAATGCTCTCCACTCTCCACTTTTCACTTTCTGGAGGACTGAGTTTTGAAATCAGTGGAATGCCCATTGGAAGTAGAGTATGATAGCTAAGGAGATATAAAACACCTGTCTCTGGATTACATCTTCAAACTAAGTCCAACCATGGCATCCGTGACAGAGAGGGAGAAGCGCTCATCGATGAATACGGGTAAGAGAGTCTAGCTACATTTTCAGATATTATACGTTTCTAATTTTGCCAAAGTAGTTTTCATTGCAAGTTAAAGCGTACTGTTAGCTAGCTTAACGTTTGCTGACTGGCTCGCTAGCTAACGTTACGGGTCTGATCTGTGTAGTAATATTAGTCATATCTCAGAGCCATTTGCATTGCTAGCTAGCTAACATTGAACCTATTTGGTTAGCTTTAGCTACCTGTAGATTCATGCAGGGTAGAAACGTTATGAGTTGGGATTATGGATCATTGTTTAGCTAGCTACATGTCTAAACAAAAGACTCCACTATATAAGTAACCGTTTCACTGTACCGTTTACACCTTCTGTATCCTGTGCATGTGACAAATAAACATATTTTATTTTATTTGATTTGATATAGTGGAATACCTTGCTTTTATTTTGTCACACTCACAACCGTAAGCTATTTTCTGTAATTAGCTCAACCATTAACTTGTAATTAATGATCTTGTTGTCGATTTATTTTCCTGTAATAATTCATACAAATTAGCTCAAGTTAAGATGTTGTCAGCTATATATGGTCAGTATTTGAACTAGATAGCCAGCTAGCTAACAAGTTTGAAACTAACCAAAACATTGTTTAGAAAGTTGCTTTTAGTTGCCGAATTTTAGTTATAGACTTATTCAAAAAAAATATTAAACTGTTTTTCCCCCCTAATCAATCTACACACAATAACCCATAATAACAAAGCAAAACGTTTTTTTGTTGTTGTTGCAATTATTACATTTACATAAGTATTCAGGTCCTTTACTCTGTACTTTGTTGAAGCCCCGTTGGCAGCGATTACAGCCTCGGGTTTTCTTGGGTATGACGCTACAAGCTTTGCACACCTGTATTTGGGGGGGGTTCTCCCATTCTTCTCTGCAGATCCTCTGAAGCTCTGTCAGGTTGGATGGGGAGCATTGCTGCATAGCTATTTTCAGGTCTTTCCAGAGATGTTCAATCGGGTTCAAGTCCTGGCTCTGGCTGGGCCACTCAAGGACATTCAGAGACTTTTTTCCGAAGTCACCCCTGTGTTGTCTTGGCTGTGTGCTTAGGGTCGATGTCCTGTTGGAAGGTGAACCTTTGCCTCAATCTGAGGTCCTGAGCGCTCTGGAGCAGGTTTCATCAAGGATCTCTCGGTACTTTTCTCCTCATCCTTGCCTCAATCCTGACTAGTCTCCCAGTCCATGCCACTGAAAAACACTCCCACAGCATGATGCTGCCACCACCATGCTTCACCGTAGGGATGGTGCCAGGTTTCCTCCAGACATGACGCTTGGCATTCAGGCCAAATAGTTTGATCTTGGTTTCATCAGACCAGAGAATCTTGTTTCTCATGGTCTGAGTCCTTTAGGTGCCTTTTGGCAAACTCCAAGCGGGCTGTCATGTGCCTTTTTACTGAGGAATGGCTTCCGTCTGGCCACTCTACCATAAAGGCCTGATTGGTGGAGTGCTGCAGAGATGGTTGTCCTTCTGGAGCGTTCTCCATCGCAGCAGAGAAACTCGCTGTCAGAATGACCATCGGTTTCTTAGTCACCTCCCTGACCAAAGCCCTTTTCCCTTGATTGCTCAGTTTGGCTTCCCGCCCAGCCCTAGGAAGAGTCTTGGTGGTTCCAAACTTCTCCCATTTTAAGAATGATGGAGTCAACTGATTTCTTGGGGACCTTCAATGCTAGAGAAATTTTTTGGTACCCTTCCCCAGATCTGTACCTTGACACAATCCTGTCTCGGAGCTCTATGGACAATTCCTTCAACCTCATGGCTTGTTTTTTTCTCTGACATGCACTGTCAACTGTGGGATCTTATATAGGCAGGTGTGTGCCTTTCCAAATCATGTCCAATCAATTGAAATTACCACAGGAGGACTCCAATCAACTTGTTGAAACATCAAGGATGATCAATGGAAACAGGATGCACCTGTGCTCAATTTTGAGTCTCATTGCAAAGGGTCTGAATAGTTATGTAAATAAGGTATCTGTATTTTAAATTTGAAAACATTTCTAAAAAACAGTTTTTGCTTTGTCATTATTGGGTATTGTGTGTAGATTGATGAAGAAAAAAGTAATTTAATCAATATTAGAATAAGGCTGTAATGTAACAAAATGTGAGAAACGGGAAGGGGTCTGAATACTTTCCAAATGACATTGGATGACAATAGAATGTTTATGTTTACTGCAACAACTGTATACAGACATGTCGATCGTAGTATAAACCAGCCTTTAGTTTTGAAATCTTTGGTTGTTCAGTACATGGCCTCACATGAATCCTTAAAGAGATGAGTGGGGCTAAGACTTAAGAGGGTGTGAATGATGCTGAATAGGTGTAGACAAAGAAGAGCTCTCCAGTTGGTGTACCAAAACATTCAAGGTCCATTTTCTCAAAAGTGGGGTTACAAGTTTATCAACTTTCAAAGCAGAATGACTTTCCCATTGTTTCTCAACTATAGTGAATGATATATCATTTTCTAGCTTGGAGTTTCTACTTTTATCCAATGTAAAAAAACAAACATTAAAAACGTTGCTACATAAGACCGAATCGAGCCGGTCGGTCATAGATCTCAATGTGTCAGTCCACGCCTATCAGCATCCATCCATCATCTTTTAATTATGTCCCAACCAATTCTACGTAAAACCCATAAAACAACCGTGTATTCCCATATTAAACATATCCCTTTGTTCTCCATGTCCCTTCCTGGTCTTACCGGTGAGAGGTCCTACGTTCCAGGCGATGTTGTTGCACCAGCCGATGGCCTGGACCCAGTGGACGGTGCCCGTGTTGAGCCACACCAGGTCTCCGGGACGCTGGATGAAGCGGTAGACGGGGACATCTGCCTCGTACAGGTCCTCCAGGTTGGGCCACCATGACCCCATCAGGAAGTTGATGTTGTTCCTGCAGGAGACACACACACGTCCGACATTAGAAACAGAGGATGCACATGGACACTCGCTCATTCTCTGAAGACCCCTACTCATACTCTGGGTAGTTCATGAATACAAAAATACATTTTTACATCTGCAATGAATGAAAAGTTGAGATATTCCCTTTCCTTAAATTAGTACCAAGTATACCACTTAAATCTGAGTTAAAATTGAGTTAAGACATCTCTAACCTTAGACTGCACTGGCTGTAAAGAGACAGAGGTAGGATATCAACTTTGTGTTGGGTTAGAGGTAGGAGATTTTTGTTGACGTACTTTTCACAGAAGTCGTTGATGATTCCCCAGTAATGTTCGGGCACTGCGAACCACTCACAGTCCCCCGGGCCAATGTTGATGTTCACTGAACAGAAATTATTGTTCTCCTGGTGACCTGGAAGACAAGACACAAATACCTTGTTAAACAAAACACGCGACAGTTACCACTAACAAACAGCATTGTGTGTGTGTGTGTGTGTGTGTGTGTTTGTGTGTGTGTGTGTCTGTGTGTCTCTGCGGCATGTGTGGCTCTCGCTGTGTGTGTCTAACCTGGCGTCCTGCTCCCAGGGACCTTCATGTAGAGCTGGACAGTGTTCATGCCCAGAATGGTGTGTCCTACGTGGCTGAGCAGGTTGCCAGCAGACACCACTCTGGCAAATGCTGGCAGCTTACTGAGCTCCTGCAGCTGCAGCTTCCACCTGAAAGGAGGTCACAGAGCAAGGGTCAGAGGTCAACACTACAGCACAGACACACACCGCTCCCAAACTGAGGGACCCTCTTTATGATACCAATGCCCAGTCCTACCTAGGCCATACCCTTTCTGTGTTTGTAAATCTGAAGGGACTGGATAGGTGAAAGGACAAGGGTTGTTTTGGGACCAGGCCATAATCTGGTTCATATAAAAATTGTCAAATGAAATACAAAACATCAGCGATCTGTTTCATGAACAAAACCACATAGTATTGGGTGGAACACTTACTTCCTCTCGTCAGACAGGTCGATGTTGGTGCCAAACTTGATGTGTTTGAAGGGCCCTTTCCTCCGCCGTGTCACACTGTGGGATCATGGGAGATGTAGTTTAGACAGAGCAGAGAGATATCACACAATGCATGCCGACAGACAGACATAGAGAAAGACCGAAAGAGACAGAGACAGACATCTTACCTCTCTGCATTGGCTGCCTCTGCCTCCTGCTCCTTCTTCTTCTCATTCTCCTCCTGGAAAATGCATTTAATATAGGTATATTTTGAGCATATCTGTTCATTGAGTGAGTTCAGTAAATGGAGTGCAACAAACATTCTAAGCTGGGAAGTTATTCTCTTTAAGTGACAAAACTATGTCTGGAGTGACCATGTGAATATTCAGTGACAACATACCACTCAAAACTGTGTTTCTATTCAACAAGGCCTTGTACTGACTTTGTTTGGAGATGATGGTGGTGGATTTGTGTATGTACGTGCATCTCCCTCTACTAACCCGTAGTGACTCCTGGAAGGATGAGGCCTGGTACTGGGCATACTTGGCAATGGTGGTGTGTGATTGGCTGCTTTGGCAGCGCCACATCTTCCTTGTGCCACTCAGGTCCCAGTTCTCGTCGGTGGGCTGAGACAGCTGGGTCCGTACCTCCACCAGGTGGTCTGGGTTAGCCTCCACCAGGGTCTTAGTGGAGAACAGACCCAGGTCTGAGAGAGGCAGGGGGGAGAAGGATGGGATGGAGGAAGGAGTGGAGGGAGAGAAAGAAGGGTGGAGGGAGAAGGTACAGAGTAGGAGAGGAAAGAAAATAGGGAGACAGAGGATGGGGATTGAGGGAAAGGGAGAAAAAGTGGAGTGGAAAAATGTTCAGAAGAACTAGCTTAATGAACTAAAAGTTATCCATCCTGTTATTAAGAGTGAGTTTCAAGTCTGTGTGTGGTGTGCTACAGTACAGTGATGCAGTTGCGAGCTAGCTGATGAAGTGAGGGAGCCAATAGCTTTCCTTGGCAGCCGTTGGCTACTTTACTTCGGATGCTATACATGTAATGACACTCTCTGCTTGCAGGTGGTGCTGTTGTCATACATGTCAAGTTGTTCAACACACAAACACACACATCCCCACCCACCCAAGCCTGTGAGAGAGTGAATGAGTGCAAGCACACACACCCTCACACAAGCAAATGAGTGCGTACAGACACACAAAGCTTTTCTGTCCTTAGGGGAGAAACATTCAAGTAAAATTCAAATGAGATCCCAATCAGGACTAGAACGATGACTAATGTTTGTTTTGCTAGAGTGTGTAAGCAAAGTGTAATTCCCCCAGCAGTAGTGTGTAACGACGGTATAGGACTACCATCAGTGTGTAACTCACCCAGTTTGAGCGCCCCGGCCAGCCCTCTGATGACGGTGACAGGGTTGGAGGGGTTGGTACAGAACTGATGGAGCGGAGGGAAGAACGCATCCCTCTTATTCTCCAGCTACACACCACGGGAGAGCAACACACACACATTAGACCGTTCTGATGAAGTCTAAGACCTTTACCACAGGGGTTTTCCTGGGACAGCGACGGACGCAACTAAAAACTTCAGGATGAACCACATTTACTGTTGCAAGTAAAAAGTACCAAGTAATGAAATCTCAACAAAAACCCTCGTGGCTGTATACTCACGTAGATGCTGGGTGTGGGGGGGTTGAGTTTGTCCTTTGGCAGTGAGGGCGAGGGGGGCGGAGGGGGTCTGGGAGGGGGACACTTTTCTAGGAGGACACTGCTGTTGGACAGGCCGTTCTTCCCCAGGTTCCTAAAGACGTAGGGGGGACAGAGAGAGAGAGAGAACACGTCTGGCTGCTCAATGACACTGAGATGAACCATGCTTCAGCTAATAGCAGCAGCACAAGCAAAGACAGACATGCATGCATTGTGCAGCACAATTAAAACAATTAAAACAGACCAGTGTTAGAACAGAACTGGAACCTGTACTTTGAGGCTCAGTAAGAGAAAGAACCCTAGGGTAGCGGTTCACCAAAGCTATAGTCATACACAGAGCAGTATATGTGCAGTAGAATAACACCTATGGCTCAGGTTGTGTACACATGGCTTACTGGTCAGGATCTCTACAGCCCTGTCAGTTACTGGACACTCCTTGTACACACCATATATACCCCTTTCGGAAACATTAGCCACCTACCTAGTCATCAGCACCTCTCCAACCCACTGATAGCCTGACCTACATCAGAGCACACTCCCCACACTCAGTGGGCCCCAAATTAAGTATTTGGCTGCCCAGACCAGAACTGAAACAGGCCAGGCTAAGGGCTAACTGGCCAATACGGCCAGGCTGCTACAGCACCAAGACCTTCAAGTTGCAACTCAAACCAAACAGTCAGCAGTGGCCCCCACAGTAAACTCTAAATGACACAGACGGTGAGTGAACTCTAGTTGACTCTAGTTCAGGGTATTCAAGTCGGGGTCACGGGGGAATTGCAGTGGGGTCGCCAAAATTGGAACAAAACACTAAGAGTACAGATGATTAATATACAAGAACGCTAATTTGGAGAGAAAAAAAATTGTAAAATGTTTTTTAAATATTTTTTTAATAATTATTTTGATAGATGAAAAAAATCAACTGAAGGTTATTTGTTGATGTGCAGATTTTAAGGTTGCCTCATTAGATTTGGAGTCAAAGAAAAAAACGAGGTCCCTGCTGAAAAAGTTTGAACACCACTGCTGTAGTTGGTTTGGCCTTTACAAGAAAAAAACACTACATTGCATTAGAACATGCAGCATTTGAAATATCCATCCCATAGCCATTGACTTCTTTCAAAAAAGCACACCAAAGGTTACAAATTAAATGTGACCGATGTGATAGAAGGATATGATGTCCTACCTGCATGCTTTGAGCACCTGGCTGGAGCTGGGGTAGATGGAGACTGAGGACCATGGGGCCAGGGCCGGCCTGCTGTGAGACACCCCAGTGGGCTCTACTCTCACTGGGCTCCGAGAGTCCTCTAGCCCCTTACCGTTGACCTGTGGGGTAGTGGTAGCGGTTCCGGTGGTTCCGCTGTTGGACGGGCTGCTGATAAGGCTGGTAAGGCTGTTGGCTGTGAAGGGGTGGTGGTCGGCGCAGCGCGGGGGGGAGGGGGTGGAGGCGGACATGGCTGAGAGGGGCGAGGAGGCCACAGAGCGTTCCGACAGGGGTTTGGGACCTCCGTGGTGGACACCAGGGTGGATGTTGTTGACCTTGATGTTATTGTCCATGGTGGCTCCTTGATTAACACCACCGTGATTATTATTATTATTATCATCGTGGTTAGTAACATCCTTATTACTGGCTTTTCCCATGAGCAAGGCTGAGAGCTGAGGATTGTCTGAACTGAGCGTGCCCGGAGAAGGAGAGCCGGTCTGGGATTGGCTCCACGAGCTGTCTGTGGTCACCGCCCCCTGCTGGATGTGATTAGCCAATCCCTGCATAGGGGCAGTGGTACCGGGACTAAGCGGTGTCCCTGTGGTGGTAGCCAATCCACTGCTGCTTCCTGAAGGCGTGGTCTCTTTGGTTTGGGCCACTGAGGTAGTGGTGGCGGGGTGGAGGGGCAAGGAGGGGAGGTGGTTGGGGGCACCGGCCCTCTGTGGCAAAGAGGAGAAGGAGGAAGAGGAGGCAGGGCAGGGCCCGGTAGAATGTCCGACCTGATTTAGAATTTGAGCACCGGATCCAGCGGCCTGGGAGGAGGATGAAGAGAAAGGGTGTTCTCCATTGGGACCTGCCGAATGTGAACCTGGACCTTTGTGAAGCCCCTGGATAGAGGGGTAGAAAAAACAGACTGATCAGCGATGAGGGTCAAGACAGTTAATGAGATGCAAAACAAGAAAACGGAGTGACAGACCAAGTCAGAGCAAAATAAGGTTGAGGTTGAGTGAAAGAGTGAGCAATAGAGAATTCACAAGTAGGAATATGAATCTTTCCCTTTCAAGATGATCAATAAACATCTAGTTAGATGCATGGGCAATGATACGTTTCAGTTTTAAATTATTTGGTATGATTTAGAAAACGAATCGACGCGATTTGGTTTGATAACGGCTTGATTCGATGCACTTTTGCTGAATAAATACATTCACTTCCCATTACAAATTCAAATCTGCTGCTAATGGAGCTCACGCGCTGTGTCTGTCTGCGCTGGGTCTGTCTGCGCTGTGTCTGTCTGCGCTGTGTCTGTCTGCGCTGTGTCTGTCTGCGCTGTGTCTGTCTGCGCTGTGTCTGTCTGCGCTGTGTCTGTCTGCGCTGTGTCTGTCTGCGCTGTGTCTGTCTGCGCTGTGTCTGTCTGCGCTGTGTCTGTCTGCGCTGTGTCTGTCTGCGCTGTGTCTGTCTGCGCTGTGTCTGTCTGCGCTGCGTCTGTCTGCGCTGGGTCTGTCTGCGTCTCCCTGAATGGATTTGACTTCACACACCCCCCCCCCCCCACCCCCCCCCCCCATCTCAAAATGTAATGGTTTTGACCGTTTGGAAGCTTAGTGAGCTTATTTTCTTCTCCTGCTTTGCCATGCAGTGCGCATCACAAAAGTGATTGCTCGTTATGAAACTATCAACTTTACCCTGTGCGTCAAAAAATTACCATATACACCTGCTCTTTCCATGACAGACTGACAGGGTGAATCCTGGTGAAAGCTATGATCCCTTGATGTCACTTGTTAAGTCCACTTCAGTCAGTGTAGATGAAGGGGAAGATACAGGTTAAAGAAGGATTTTTAAGCCCAGAAACGATTGAGAAATGGATTGTGTAGGTGTGCCATTCAGAGGGTGAATGGACAAGACAAAAGATTTAAGTGCCTTTGAACAGGGTATGGTGGTACGTCCCAGGCACACCGGTTTGAGTGTGTCAAGAACTGCAATGCTGCTGGGTTTTTCACGCTCAACAGTTTCCCGTGTGTATCAAGAATGGTCCACCACCCAAAGGACATCCAGAGAACTTAGCACAACTGTGGGAAGCATGAGTTGACATGTGCCAGCATCCCTATGGCATCCCAAGGTGTTCCTAATGTTTGGTGTACACTGATTGTTTAAAGCAAAACAACCAAAACTATTGCGGATGCTGAACCTGAACAATCAAAATCAAATTATTTGTAAGCCCCGTTCAGCAGGTATCGCCAGATGAAAGTTGTGCCTCCGGTAGCTTACTTTTATAACACCATTTTCAATTGAGCAACAAAGCCCGAGGAGGTGTGGTATATGGCCAATATACCACAGTTAAGGGCTGTTCTTATGAACGTAGTACCTGGACACAGCCCTTAGCCATGGTATATTGGCCATATACCACAAACCCCCAAGGTGCCTTATTGCTATTATAGACTGGTTACCAGTGAAATTAGATCAGTAAAAATAAATGTGTTGTCATATCCATGGAATACGGTCTGATATACCACGGCTATCAGCATTCAGGGCTCAAACCACACAGTTTATAATAATCCATTGGTAACAATAACCTAGCAAATTACATTAGCTGTCACTCAACTAATTAAGCTTAATATCAAGCTAATATCAAGCATTTGAATGCTTAAGGTGCCACACAGATGTGCAAGATCAGGAAGAGGATGCCTACCTCGCGTTGGTCAGTGCACGAAGCTGGGAACAGTGAGCAGTTTGACTAGGCTACTGATATTACCTATGGTTATTTGGCATGCAAAAAATGACTTGTAGATCAATGACTGTTAACAGTTATATGCTTAGTTTGAGACTGAAGAGGAGGCTGCATCAATTGTCACAAAATATTAGATATTTTCAAAACCATTTAATGAATCGGTAATTAGTAACATTTGAATAGATTTTCGACCGATGCATTGTACATTTGGATCGGTTTGGTGTCAGCGGACCGATGCGGTATTATCTTTAACATTTGAACTGAGGGCCAATGTATTATGGTGAAATGTTACATCCTTTCAAGATAGATACAAACAGTTAACAAACAAGATAGAACAAGAGTAAAAGTGAGAGAGACACAAAGAACTCGTCAGAATTAAAGAGAGACCGAAACAAAAAGATATGTACCTGAGTGGAGTTGGTACGTTGCTGGCTCTTCCAGGCCTCCTCTACATTACTGGTACTATTACTGCTGTGACTGGTGTTGTTGCTGGTGGGGGTACTGGGGTTACTGGTACTAGTGGCATTGCAGTTGTGAGGTAGACAGTTCTGCTGTAGGTAAGGCACGTTTCCATTACTCCCGCCACCTCCCGGTAACGTCCCTGCACCCGGTAGACCGGGAGTGCGATTATTGCCCACAGTTCCCCCCTCTGGATTGCCTAGCTGCCCAAGGGGACTTGAAGATAAAGGTGTGTTGGCCATTGGCTGAGCAGTACAGGGGGGACGGGCTGTGGTTTGACTGACGGGTGAAGTCCGGGAGAGGGGGTGAGGGGAGGGGAGGGAGTTTGGGGACAGCGAGGGGCCGTTGGGTAGGGTGGGCCGCAACTGTCCTGCTGCCTGCTGTCTCACCTAGCCAATTAAAGGGGTGATGGGAGAGAGACAACAGTTTAAATACCGTTTATAATAAAATGTGTGGTGTTTGCTTATATGTGTGTGTGTGTCTGTACCTGATGTTGATGCTGCTGCATGAGGGAGAACTGTTTTTCCAGCTGGTCCAGAATCTGCATCTGTGGTGGTTTCAGACTGGCCCGGTTGGTCCGGAGCTGATCCAGGAGCTAGAAGAGAATGGAAAGGTACAGGCATTTAGAACCATTGATAACTATTTACATTCTGAAGTGTTTTGCTTATGGCTTTTTATGCTTACTATTCAGTACGCAAGTTGCTTTATACTGCAAAGTTGCTTTGGAGAAGGGCTGTAGAGTCTGTAAAATGACTCACATGTAACAAATACAGTTCAGGTCTGACTCATTTGATTAGAATCAGACACTGGTATGGTTTGATTGGAAGAGCAGAACCCACCTGTAATTTCTGTGGTGTTAGGTACCAGCTGGGGATCTGGTGTTGTACCGGGTGGTTTGTCCACAGGTCCACAGCACTCTGTGGGATCAGAGAGAGATACTTGGCAATAAAGCTTGTAACAATTTAGGCATAATTCCTATTTGCGTTCATAAAGCTGGTATAGGGTCAGTTGGTGTGACAGAGATTTGGTTCTGGGTTCTGACATTAGGCTAGGTAAAGGACCAATGTTACCTCTAAGCTGCGCGCAGCTGCCCCAGGACTGCCGCGCAGAAGAAATATCAGCCCGCGCAGAGAAGCACAAGATTGAACTTGACCTAACTTTCTAGTTTTCCCCCTTAGTTAACACCATCAACGTTTGCCTTTACTGTGAAAATTGTGATCGAATCAACACAATGTTAGCCACGTTCAATGCAACATACCGAAGCAAAACAAACTATGCAAGAGATTTTCTTGTAGCCAGAGCACATTGGAGTACGATTATATTGCATTGACTCAGGCCCATACACAGACTGGTGCGCCATAACCAATCAGAGCTGCAGTATCCCTATATGCAAATAGACCATTGCCACATATGGATCTGTGCCATTTACTTTGAACTGGACTGTGTTTACAGCATGAGTGGTCATGAATAAATGTGCTTAAATGTACTTGTTTCGAGATCAAAGCAATTGCTGCATGTAGCTAGGTGTGTACATTTGTTCATATTCTTTGCTAGTAAGCAAGTTATTAGCCCAGATATAGCTAATTTCTAGACAGCAATGGGGGAGTGGTTGCTTGCTACAAGAGCACAAAACATTTCTAGCCATCTTTGAAAAGCAAGTCAGGTAAAGAGCTTTTTTACTGTAAGGGGCAGTGTTGTATTTTGGGACAGGCTTGAATAAGCTAAGTAGCCAAAAGTCAGAGGTTAGCATCATTTGTCAGATGATCTAATAATAGCATGGGAATAATAATGTATTTTATTTTGAAAAGTGGTTTCTTCAACAACATGTTCAGTCAGCTCCTTGTCTGAATGACAAGTGGATAAACAGGTTAATGTCTATCCCTACATGTTTTTCCCCCAAAAGTCTCATGGAATGTAGGCCAAGATTGAACACCACATATTGGCTGCTACTGTAGACTGAATGATAGAGACAGCTATTTCCATGTTAATATGTTATGGGATGCATTTTCTCCATAGTTTTTTAATGGTAGGCCAGTGATAGGCCTACATTATGATCAAATAGCCACAGTGGCCTTCACTGTTATAACTATAACTTAAAGCGGGTACAGCCTGTGTTCACAGTAAACATGCCAGAAGTTGCACAGAATTTTCACAACGTTCAAGTTTGCGCTCAGCAGACCTGAAATTTGCTCAGTGGCAAAAACTGTTTGAGGGAACATTGTTAAGGACTGAACCATACCTTAGCCGGGCTGGCGGTGCGTTTTCTCTTGGCGGGGCTGGCCTGACCGTCAGTGTGGCTGGGATGGGGGGAGACGTGCGTTTGGCCCTGGCCTCCCTCACCACTCTGGTGGGACTTAGACGCCTGGGGGAGAGGCAGGAGAGGAGGGTTATGGGGGCGAGAGGGAGGAGGATTATTGGGAGAGGCAGGAAAGGAGGGGGAGGATGGTTCTGTTACTATGTGTAGAGGGTTTGGACTAAGAACAGATACCAAAACCCCGACGACAACCTTATTGATACGTCTAATCAGAAATCTCAGAGCCAACAGTGTGTGTGACAGTCTTGTCTTTTTTTCTTGGCAGGAGGAATGAGATGAATTTGATATGGAACGTAAGGAACTTAAATATTTGGGTTACCACCGTTTGCCATCAAACCTTTGGTGCCAAGGTAGTTTAAATGTCAAACGGTCATCCAAGAAAAACAAGACATGGCAGGCAAGTTGAGAATTCATCAGATAGCATTCAGAGTCACTAACATATAACAATTCCATATCAGAAGTTTCCATTCATTCTGTGCATGTCATATCAAACAGAGTTGATGGGTGAGTGAGAGTAGCATTGACTGATGACTTGTACTGTTGTATTAGGAACCACACAGAGAATTTCATCTACTAAATCTACTATATGTGAGGTTAGTGTTAGTGAGGGCGATTCTCGTCTCAACTCCTTCGCTTTTTCTGCACTGATGCAAACGCTTCTAGACAGATGAATGCACATATTGCCTGTGGGCATCCACTGTTTTTCACCTATCCTGAGTTTTCCAATCAGTGCCAATGAGAGGAGAGAAAAGGAGGAAAGGAGAAGACTATTGAGATGCACCAGGACAGGTTAGGCAGTAGTAGTAGTAGTAGTAAGGGTTTGTTAGCTGGGTGTTATCGGTCTCTAGTGGTCTCACCTGCTGCTGCTGTGTCTGTGACCCTGGGCTGCCTGCTGCAGTGTTCAGGCCCCCCTGTCTGGAGGTGAGCTCAGCGGGGATGGGCAGGCTCCACGCCTCCTCAATACTAGGAAGCATTTTAGTACCCTTCCCCCCCGCAAGACTACCTGGCTGAGGGTTACACAACTGAGCCTATAGGAGGAGGAAATGGTGTAAAGACACATTTCAGTACTGGTTTACGGTATGGTAGGACAATCCAGTGGCACTACGTACTGAGCACTTTGTGGAGTATAGTACTTTAATACTTTCTACTAAGTCCATCAGTTATAGTATAGGTACTTGTACAAGAAATACAGCCTCTTCAGAGATGATATAAAGTCAAATGAAAAGAATCACTCAAAGAATGGTCAATGCCATGAGATTGTCTTTACGATTACTGATGAGAATGTGTAGTATCGCATCAATATGAATCAGTGTTCATATATCAATGAGTCAAACCAAAAATAACAGAATTACGCCACAGTCCGTAAAATAAACAATAAATCATTTTGCAAAATAGAGCTCTTAAAACACTTGCATGATACACCACAACACAACAAAGCACAAAACAACCCAACACACACCACAACATTTAACAGAAAAGGGCCAGCTGAAATCTTTGGTTACTGGTTGGTTGGTGTGTGCATGTGTGTACATCTCTGCATGTGTATCCCTCCCTCCCTGCCTACCTGCAGCAGCTTAATGCGGTGTGTGAGGGCGGCGATGTTAGTGCAGGACTTGCTGCGGGTGGCGTTGATGTAACACTTGATGGCGTCGTGCGGCTGCCCGCAGGATTCATAGAGAGTGCCCAGGTCCATCCAGGCGGCTGCGTGGCTGTGGTCCAGCTGCACTGCACAAATGTAGGCCTGCAGTGCATCCATAGGCTGGTTCTGCTGCTGGTACAGCACACTAGGGGAGAGAGGGAGGGAGAGAGAGAAAGTGAGAAAGAATGAGTGACTGGGGAGAGGGGGGCAGGGTTTTTAGTGTACCCTCTCCCACGGGTGGCCACACCCAAAGTCTATCCATACTTCACTTGCTAAGGACCTCTAACTCCCTCTCTGCCTCTTCTGTTTCAGTGTGGAGCTGCAGGGTCCCCTAGGGCCCAAACCAGCCCCTTAGAGGGCCCCTGAGCTGCAGTTTCCCTTGAGACGGTACAGCACCAAGACTGTAGATATAGGCTAATACTGCTGTTACAATCCTATTGCTATGGCCAACACCCACATCCACTCCAGTGTTTCCCCTATATGCATTTAGCATATAGGGGATGGTAAAAAGTTTCAGTGTAAACTTCAACGATTAAAACCTTGACAGACAGGAAGAATCTAAAATTCCATAAATGTCATGGCATGGGGCCCTCAGTGATTTATTTATACTGCTTGAAATCACTCAGATAACATAAGAACACGGCATAAGCCATGGGAAAATATGTAGAATTTTAGGAAACTAGCTTTAAAACTGCAAAATTGGGTCTCTGCATCCAAGAGGGCTTCTAAAACTGTGCCATTGGCCACGCCCACAGCCGGCAAGCCCCCTCCCCAACTTTGCCACCGCTGCTGAAAAAAAAACCTGTGAAACGCTACACTCCATCAGATTATCCTTCATGACTTTTCCAAGGGTCCTACAGCCAGACAGTTGAGTATACGCTGGCTGCAGTGAGTCAGGTCTTACCCTATGGAGCACCAGGTGTCAGCGCTGGCCTCAGACTTGTCAATGGACTGTCTGTAGGAGATGAAGGCATCCTGGACTTTCCCAATACTGGAGTAGCACCTGGAGAGAAACACACAACATGCTTGGTTACTTATCAACATGAGCATGAATACAAAGATACAGTCAGAGAGACATCATGGCAGAGACATTTCTACGTTGGCCGCTTGATTTTCACTGGGTAACACAGCCACAAAGTCAGATGCCGCTCCGGTGGGAGAAATCAATATGAGAATATCACAACACTGGCAGGTAAGTAATACTGTGAAACCCTATCATTCCACGACTGATGCATATATTATGAACATTTTTCAGAAAATAAACATTTTCAGAAAATATAGATACAATTTCCATATGTAGCACCCTCCACATGTATTGGTTTGGTTAAGCAGTGCTGAAGAGAACCTCCCCCGACAGTTTTTTGTATTCTCGTCAAGACCAGTATGTAGGGGATCTAGGCATTTCTTCCACACATGCTACTTTAAGGTTAGCACTAGCCCAACCATGCCAACTGTACCCTAATGATCCATAATCAAATGGATCAAATAAGTCTAAGTCATAATACAATTGTGTGGATTAGCAGAAAGGCAAACTGAAATAAAAAAGAAATACAATTATAGCTATTCATCTCTAGGTTTCTGTGTAACAAAAATGAGCTTCCCAGTGAGAAGTGAGAAAACTGATCGATAATCACTAATCAATAATCAGTGTGATCAGAAAAGTAGACAATGAAGCTCTGAAACGGCTACTGTCTAGGCCTGTAGAATGTAGAGAAACAGGTGAGACTGGGGCTGAACCCAGTAGGAGAGAACAGACAAGACTGGTGAGCTTTGCTGCCTTATGGGCAGAATCCTACTCAATACACTGCTGTTGAGCCTTACACACCTACTGGAGGGTAACTAGAGCCAGTAGAAATTCACTATGAAAGAAAATGTCAACAAAAGAAAAGGAAAGCCTCTTACCTGCCGAGGAAGTACCAGGACTGTCCAGAATTGGGGTCTGCTTCTAGCGACTTCTGCAGACACTGGATGGCATAGCTGTCCTTGGAGCCTTTGTCCCCTAACAGCTCCACTGTGTGATGCATCCAGCCTGGAGGAGACCAGACCAGGGGAGTTAGGAGGGTGGAGGATCCAACAACTGCCACCACTAGTCTGGGTGCAGGGCTAGCCTTCTGCTAGCTGGTCAACAGCACCACTAGCTAGCAGCACCCTACACTTCACTGTCTGCAATAGTAACTCTCACCACCACTGATCCAGCAGGTCTTTCTGCTAGTCTATTACCAAGGCTAGCTAGATCGGATAACAATGGTACAGCTCGAGTGACTAATATTACACTAATATTCACTATACACTGGTATAGTACTACACTGTCAGGCTCAGAGATACTGCTCTGTCTGTCTGGTGTGTAAAAGCTCCAGTCTCATAAACGGACCAAATGGCTTGTCTGTCTAGAGCTTTCTAAAGAAGAGGGAGGGAGAGAGCAGAAAGTGGGAGGGAGGGAGAGAGAGAGGGAGATTCCTCCTCCATACACACACCAGCCATGTCTTCAAAGGTCTAAACAAGTCCCCAGGGGCTCCCTCCCCTCTCCACACACACACTTCCCTAAGGACGGGCATACACACACTTCCCTAAGGACGGGTATACACACAGACATACACACACTTCCCACTCGCTCCCCTCAACACCTGTGGCGAGCCTTGCTGGGAGGTCACCATGACAACCCTGGCAGAGCCGCCGTCAGGGCAGAAAGAGAGAATGGCCGTCAGGGCAGAAAGAGAGAATGGCTTTATGACCGAGGGAACATTCTTAACCAGGGAGGATGGCAAGAAAAAAGACAAGAGCTGTGTGTTTGGAGAGGACGACATTGGAGAGGTGTGTGTCTGTGGTTGTGTGTAGCATGGGGGTTGGGGTACACAAACTAACACCTCCATAATGAGCTGTTGCATCGGACACTGGAGGATTGGGAGAGACTTGGAAAAAACAGGGAAGGGAGCAGAGAAGAAGTGGAGATCTGGGAAAACTGTCCAGCTGGGAATACCGTGCACAACATATCCCAGAACACAATGCATGATGCAACCCTGTGTTATCAACCTTATACACCTGGTTCATATTAGTACCATCAACAACAAATACAAAGTACTATATCTTTAGCAATGCAATGTACACGGTATTTAACCTAGGCTATTTTGAAGGGCACAAATGTGGTCAGTAACTGACAACTAAATATATAAAACACACCACCTATAGACACTGCTCTACAAAATTCTAGCAACCAATTTATATAGCTTGAAAAAGATGAGTGTTGCACTTTCCCTTTTGACTATAAAATGTAAAAGACAGCACTTTTCATATCAAAACCTTCCAAAAACAAACTAGGATACGTTTTTCAACATATTCAACAAAATCCAAAGGAAATGATAGGTTGTTACGAAAAATGACATGATGGGAACAAGTAACGCATTTTCTTTCAACAAATGACAGTCTGACAAAGTAGTATATACGAGAGAGACTGAAGGACTTACCCAGTTGTTGCAGTGTAGTAGCCTTCACCTGTGCAGGAAGATTCTCTGTCTGTAATAAACTCTCATACGCTTCTTTTGCTGCTCTGAATTTCTTCTGCAGAATGACAAGGGGGGAAAGAGAGAGCGAGATATAAGGGTTGATTTAGCCAGAAAGAAGGGTCAGTATGTTTTATGGTCTCACTGGTCGGACACAAAGAAGTCTGGACACCTCCTCAGACCAAACCAACAATGTGAGGCCTTTCAGACTGACCACACACACACACACGACAGGGGGAGGGTCAGTCTGGGACAGGACAGGCCAGACTTAACACGTCGGACAGGTTTTAAGTGGTGTGTGTGTGCATGCGTTAATCATCCCACCTTCAGTTTTTATCTGGGGAAACCTGAGAAGCCACACTGGACAAAGAAGTGTTTATTTTTCTAACTGACCTCGAGTCTGATCTAGTTGTGTGTGTGTGTAGTCTGGAGGTCTCTGTTCTTATCTTCTTTTACTCCATCACTAGAGCGACCTGCCTCCATGTCTGCAGCCACGAAAGCCCTCGACACACACACACGCGCGCACACACACACACACACACACACACACACACACACACACACACACACACACACACACACACACACACACACACACACACACACACAGCAGTCTGGCCCTGGGCTCTTCCTGTCTGGCCACCATAAAACCCATGTCAGGGTAAACAAAGTCACTATAGGGCAATACACCCAGCACCAGGTTCTAATCCACCAACCATTACCAACTCAACACGAGAGATACTGTGTACCCTTTAAGGATGAAACAGTTACCGGTTTCACAATAAACCACGGTAAAATTCCCGACGGTTAGTATTACAGTTACAAATTGTAATTATCCTTAAAACCGTGTTTGGTTACCACGGGTTTGAAAAGCGCACAGTAAATACTGTCCAGCATCAACCAAAGTCAGCAACAGTCTGACGGTTTTGTTTCGCGTGAAAACATGGCGGAAGGCAGTGACATCGCTCAGTCAGCCTTCTAAGAGGACCAAATCTGAAGTGTGGTCATATTTTGGGTTTTACAAGAGTGCTGAGGGAAACATAATCAAAGATGGTCACCCTGTCTGCAGAACATGCAACAAAAAAATATCGCTGCAAAGGGGGCAAAACTTCAAATCTCTTGACTCATCTTTGTGATCACCACCCACTACTTTATAGCGAATGCAAGGTAAGTTAACTTTTAGCTCAATGCATGATGTGTGAACTTTGAAACGGCAGAAAATGTCATGGTTTGTCTGTCTAACTTGCTAATAGCATGACCATAATGTAAACTGAAGCTTTCAGTGTTACCTAGTCTTGTAAAAACACTACACGTTGTTCTGCTGTTGTATGGGTCGTGTGTCTGCAGACTCTATTCTCCCATTGCACACAATAACACGTTATGTAGTTCAGTCACCCAACCGACATGGTTTGTTAATTTAAAATCCGTCAGACGTCGACTTGGTTGTAAAAGTGTAAAAGTGTCAGACTCCTATACAAGACTCATGTATTTATGTTATTGTTGGGATCATTGCAAATACTGTATAATACTACCATATCATTACTCTATCATGATACTCAATACCAAAATGATAACATGGAAAAAAACAAGGCATATTAGCCAGTCACACAACGGCACTTGATCCAGACAGATATTTTTTATATATATATACATCTTTTTTTTTATTACATGTTTCAGGTGCTGCTATGTATGCGTTAATGAATCAATTATACAATCTAATTACAGAAATTACCATTATTTGAATAGTAAATCTCTATTGATTAACTGGGTAAATCCAGATGTAGCCTTATCCACAATAGTGTGTACATGCATTTAGTTATTGAGCTTGTTTTGGCTGATTTCATGGGGCTACATATGACAAACAATCAATCAGTTTCCCTTCCATTTGGGACTTATTTTGTACTGTTCAACAACATTTGCAAAGAAGTAGCTTATTTAAAAAATAAATTGCGCGGCCTATGTTATTCATGAGGCAGTCAGGTTGCTGAGGCAATAAATAATCTCTGGGAGAGACGTGAGAGAGAGACCAAATTAATAGTTTTTGGTGGCAATCAGCATATTTTGCGTTGTGTTTTGCATATTATAACAAATAAACTACTAGGGTTGACTGATGTTAGCTTTAGCTTTCAGCTAGCAAGGAAAGTTGACCTACAAAAGCTGGAAGCTACCGGTATCTTCTTCTATTGTAAAGTGTTCTAACCTGTAAGGTTATTTTTTTGTTGCAAACAATAATTAACAGTTTTGACATTTGTACACAGCATTCGTACATGCTGTGTCGCATTATTCAAGTGTGTTAACTTATGTGCAGCATGACTGCAGCCCAGACTCCCAGTGCAGGCTAGCAATGAGCATGCTTCCCAGCCGAAACAGTTCGGTAGAGTTTGTGTATATATTATGACGACATTTTGTGACATTTTGTTCATTTTGAACTTTGAGGGTTTTTTCGGCTGTTCGGGCATACAATTATTTTTCTGGAGGCAAGCCAAATTCTACGCCCCTTCGTTGATGATTGGTCAACAGTAGGGATTCTTCAATAAAGTTGTGTTGTCATTCAATGAGAGACGACTAGTTTTCATGCACATTTAAAAAAAAAAATACTGCACCAAACATCTTAGTTAGTTCTAAAATTGTGTGACTAAGATCTCTTCGGCAAAAACGCCAAAATTAATGACAGATTTCATGAGTTATCTTGCTACGGCATCTCAAAATGGACAAACAGTACTATTGCTGTTTTTTTTCTTGTTTTTCAAGAGAAAGTCTTTCAAGGGAGTTTACGAGCACACTCGTTCGGCTAGGCGCCAGACAAACTGAAGCATGCTGACGCCTTAAGTGGATCAGGCATAGTGTGCACTATAATAAGGGGCCGGCTCACTGGCGGACCGGACATCCCCAGAGCCCCCTCAAGGGGTGGGGGGGTACGAGCTCTGGAGGCTCATGCGCCTGTCACCAATGTTTATTTTAAAATGTAGTAAATCATTTTGACAGTAACCCTGTAAAAGTCACACTCCAAACTCCAGGGGGACTTCCGGCGCCAACAGAGATGGCCGCCTCGCTTCGCGCTCCTAGGAAACTATGCAGTTTTAGTTTTTTTACGTGTTATTTCTTACATTGGTACCCCAGGTCATCTTTCATTACATACAGTCGAGAAGAACTACTGAATATAAGAGCAGCGTCAACTCACCATCAGTACGACCAAGAATATGACTTTCCCGGAGCGGATCCTGTGTTCTGCCTTCCACCCAGGACAACGGAATGGATCCCAGCCTGCGACCCAAAACAACGACGTCGTAAAAGAGGCAAACGAAGCGGTCTTCTGGTCAGGCTCCGGAGACGGGCACATCGCGCGCCACTCCCTAGCATACTACTCGCCAATGTCCAGTCTCTTGACAACAAGGTTGATGAAATCCGAGCAA
Source organism: Oncorhynchus mykiss (assembly GCF_013265735.2). Taxonomy (NCBI): domain Eukaryota; kingdom Metazoa; phylum Chordata; class Actinopteri; order Salmoniformes; family Salmonidae; genus Oncorhynchus; species Oncorhynchus mykiss. The sequence continues at coordinate 9,804,918 of NC_048586.1, read as the reverse complement.
GGGTAGCATTCCAGAGGGACATCAGGGACTGTAACGTTCTTTCCTTCACGGAAACATGGCTCACTCGAGAGACGCTATCGGAGTCGGTGAAGCCAGCTGGTTTCTCCACACATCGCACCGACAGAAACAAACATCTTTCTGGTAAGAAGAGGGGCGGGGGCGTATGCTTTATGGTTAACGAGACGTGGTCACAACAACATACAGGAACTCAAGTCCTTCTGTTCACCTGATTTAGAATTCCTCACAATCAAATGTCGACCGCATTATCTACCAAGGGAATTCTCTTCGATTATAAATGACAGCCGTATATATTCCCTCCCAAGCAGACACAGATGGCTCTGAACAAACTTTATTTGACTCTTTGCAAACTGGAATCCACATATCCTGAGGCTGCATTCATTGTAGCTGGGGATTTTAACAAGGCTAATGTGAAAACAAGACTCCCTAAATTGTATCAGCATATCGATTGCGCAACCAGGGCTGGTAAAACATTGGATCATTGCTATTCTAACTTCCGCGATGCATATAAGGCCCTCCCCCGCCCTCCTTTCGGAAAAGCTGACCACAACTCCATTTTGTTGCTCCCTGCCTACAGACAGAAGCTAAAACAAGAAGTTCCCACGCTGAGGTCTGTTCAACACGCTGGTCCGACCAATCTGATTCCACGCTCCAAGACTGCTTCCATCACGTGGACTGGGATATGTTTTGTATTGCGTCAAACAACAACATTGACGAATACGCTGATTCGGTGAGCGAGTTCATTAGAACGTGCGTTGAAGATGTCGTTCCCATAGCAACGATTAAAACATTCCCAAACCAGAAACCGTGGATTGATGGCAGCATTCGCGTGACACTGAAAGCGCGAACCACTGCTTTTAATCAGGGCAAGGTGACCGGAAACATGACCGAATACAAACAGTGTAGCTATTCCCTCCGCAAGGCAATCAAACAAGCTAAGCGGCAGTATGGAGACAAAGTAGAATCGCAATCCAACGGCTCAGACACAAGAGGTATGTGGCAGGGTCTACAGTCAATCACGGATTACAAAAAAACCAGCCCAGTCACGGACCAGGATGCCTTGCTCCCAGGCAGACTAAATAACTTTTTTGCCCGCTTTGAGGACAATACAGTGCCACTGACACGGCCCGCAACCAAAACATGCGGACTCTCCTTCACTGCAGCCGAGGTGAGTAAAACATTTAAACGTGTTAACCCTCGCAAGGCTGCAGGCCCAGACGGCATCCCCAGCCAAGCCCTCAGAGCATGCGCAGACCAGCTGGCTGGTGTGTTTACGGACATATTCAATCAATCCCTATCCCAGTCTGCTGTTCCCACATGCTTCAAGAGGGCCACCATTGTTATTGTTCCCAAGAAAGCTAAGGTAACTGAGCTAAACGACTACCGCCCCGTAGCACTCACTTCCGTCATCATGAAGTGCTTTGAGAGACTAGTCAAGGACCATATCACCTCCACCCTACCTGACACCCTAGACCCACTCCAATTTGCTTACCGCCCAAATAGGTCCACAGACGATGCAATCTCAACCACACTGCACACTGCCCTAACCCATCTGGACAAGAGGAATACCTATGTGAGAATGCTGTTCATCGACTACAGCTCAGCATTTAACACCATAGTACCCTCCAAACTCGTCATCAAGCTCGAGACCCTGGGTCTCGACCCCGCCCTGTGCAACTCGGTACTGGACTTCCTGACGGGCCGCCCCCAGGTGGTGAGGGTAGGTAACAACATCTCCACCCCGCTGATCCTCAACACTGGGGCCCCACAAGGGTGCGTTCTGAGCCCTCTCCTGTACTCCCTGTTCACCCACGACTGCGTGGCCACGCACGCCTCCAACTCAATCATCAAGTTTGCGGACGACAACAGTGGTAGGCTTGATTACCAACAACGACGAGACGGCCTACAGGGAGGAGGTGAGGGCCCTCGGAGTGTGGTGTCAGGAAAATAACCTCACACTCAACGTCAACAAAACTAAGGAGATGATTGTGGACTTCAGGAAACAGCAGAGGGAACACCCCCCTATCCACATCGATGGAACAGTAGTGGAGAGGGTAGTAAGTTTTAAGTTCCTCGGCGTACACATCATAGACAAACTGAATTGGTCCACCCACACAGACAGCATCGTGAAGAAGGCGCAGCAGCGCCTCTTCAACCTCAGGAGGCTGAAGAAATTTGGCTTGTCACCAAAAGCACTCACAAACTTCTACAGATGCACAATCGAGAGCATCCTGTCGGGCTGTATCACCGCCTGGTACGGCAACTGCTCCACCCACAACCGTAAGGCTCTCCAGAGGGTAGTGAGGTCTGCACAACGCATCACCGGGGGCAAACTACCTGCCCTCCAGGACACCTACACCACCCGATGTCACAGGAAGGCCATAAAGATCATCAAGGACAACCACCCGAGCCACTGCCTGTTCACCCAGCTATCATCCAGAAGGCGAGGTCAGTACAGGTGCATCAAAGCTGGGACCGAGAGACTGAAAAACAGCTTCTATCTCAAGGCCATCAGACTGTTAAACAGCCACCACTAACACCACAACAACAAGGAAACTGGGCAGAAGCGAGGAGTGCTTCAAATACAGCAGTACTGCAACATCTGTAATTAAGCCTCGTTCTCCTTAATTATTGGCCTCAAAACATTAAGAAAATAGATTAACTGTATAGGAAGCTCTGGGAACAGGTTGTCTTGATACTGGACAACCAATAAGATGCAGACGCAAACAGATTATCATATTTAGCAGACAGTTCTTGTTTGCTTGAACCTAAAAGTGATTTGCGATTTTTGTTCATACTGGTGAATCGGTGTTTGAGTTGTGTGGTTGCAATTTCAACAGTCCATTATCTCTGGTGTATCTTGGCATGCATCATTCAAGACAAAGTTTAAAATGTGTACAGCGCAATGGACATATAATGCACAATGTCTCAGGAAAGACTGTCTGGGTTGGCAATACTCAGTATAATAAACAGTTGGGCCTGTAACCTGGACCTACAGGCTGTGGTGAAAACATTTGCACACAAAAAAAGAGGACTTCAGGAGACCCGGGGAGTCTGGAGTTAAATCAAATTAAACTTTTTTCCCTCATTGTTAGGCTATTTGATGTGTAATGTTTATAAAAAGTTTATAAATAACGCCTGCATCGCAGCTAAAGTCTACATTTGGGTGGTATCGAGATTTTCATATCGTCATACCTTCTCTCATCCCGGGATTTATGGTATTACAGGTTTAGTACTCAAGGGGCGCCAGAAACTAATAAAAAAATCCCAAGTGGGTGTCTATTACCAGAATGCTAAACATATTAGCAAAAGTAATTGCGTATTTCCATGGAGGCTGCTAGCTAAATATGCTAACGAGCGCAAACGTAAATTTTAAATTGCAAAGAAAGGCAATTCAGCTCACATATATAGGTAGGAGCTACTGAATGTCATTTTTGGTGAGTTTGGATGTTTTACAAGCAAATATGAACGAGAGACAAGTTTTGACGCATGCTTGTCTGAAGGAAGAACAGTACTGGCTCTGGAGCAGCATGTGTACAGGCTGTGTCTGTGTGGAGTCTGGAGGAGAATGGGGGAAGGAGAAGACTGGCCAAGAACAGAGAGGAGACAAAAGGATAGCAGTGGCAGCTGTGAACAGAGAACTCATCCAAAGCGCTTTGATAACGCAACCCCTAAGTTTAACCTGCTAGTTAACGCAGAAGTCTGCGTTTTTTTACGCAGGAAAAAAATGATAACGCATATGATACCGCTTTGTAAACGCAGATCTAAAATGCTTCTGAAAGTGCTCTGGCTGAAGTGTAGCTACTTTTCTACAGTACTTATCTAGGTGTAGCCAGCCTACTTTTCTTAGATGAAATGCAAGATTAATTTTAAGCAAAACATTAGGAAATGTAGCTGGCTACATTATTTTTATGCATTGTTTTCGCAAAAAAGACCTTGCTCCCAAAAAAAGATTCCAGGTCGCACAGTTAAATATTTAGGAACATATGCAAGGAAAATGTAAAACCCTGTATGAGTAAAAAACTATAGTGAACCAGCAATCGTAATGTTTTAATTCATTTTCTTACCGATGCATGATCGGTAATCTAACATTTGAATACGTTTTCCTATGAATTTTAAGATGGGTTTAGGCCAGAGTTGCAAAGCTTGGTGACCCTGGTGATATTTCAGATGTTTTTATGGGTGACCTGGTTGGTCATTGAAGTATCCAGCTGCACCCCGATAATTCCTGGCCTAAATGGATGTGGACATTGTGACCACACTCCAGTCTAGATACATCTTTCCCTGTTGTTATTATTATGAAACATGAGCAGCATTTGATGCAGCTTCATATGAAATGTAATATCCTTGGTGTCCACATCATATAAATTACAGCAGAGGAGATGTAGCATGTACACAGCCATCCCTGTTTGTTTTTATCACATGTGTACACAGGTGAAGTCAGAAGTTGGCTGATTTCTTTTGATTTTCCCATGATTCCAAGCAAAGAGGCACTGAGTTTGAAGGTAGGCCTTGAAATACATCCACAGGTACACCTCCAATTGACTCAAATGATGTTAATTAGCCTATCATTTTCTGGAATTTTCCAAGCTGTTTAAAGTCAACTTAGTATATGTAAACTTCTGACCCACTGGAATTGTGATACAGTGAATTATAAGTGAAATAATCTGTCTGTAAACAATTGTTGGAAGAATTACTTGTGTCCTGCGCAAAGTAGATGTCCTAACCGACTTGCCAAAACTACAATTTGATATCAATACATTTGTGGAGTGGTTGAAAAACGCGTCTTAATGACTACAACCTAAGTGTATGTAAACTTCCGACTTCAACTGTATCATAGGCAAAGCCTCATCTGTCTGTGCCATCGGTCGCTGGAGGTATTGATCCTCTGGGTTGAGAATTGTTTTTCAATCAGAGCTGTTGAAAGGGTACTAGAGATGAAACGGTATGAAAATTTCATATCACAATTATAGTGACCAAAATCAGCACAGTTATCGGTATTATTGCGGTAAATGTTACAATGTGCTGGAGATTTTCAAAAAGTACTGATACACACAGTCGGTCGACCGATTAATCGGAATGGCCGATTAATTAGGGCCGATTTCAAGTTTTCATAACAATCGGAAATCGGTATTTTTTGGTGCCGATTTTTATTTTTTTACCCTTACTTAACTAGGCAAGCCAGTTAAGAACACATTCTTATTTTCAATGACGGCCTAGGAACGGTGGGCTAACTGCCTTGTTCAGGGGCAGAACGACAGATTTTTACCTTGTCAGCTCTGGGATTCAATCTTGCAACCGTACAGTTAACTAGTCCAACGCTCTAACCACCTGCCTCTCATTGCACTTCACGAGTAGCCTGCCTGTTACGCGAATGCAGTAGAAGCCAAGGTAAGTCGCTAGCTAGCATTAAACTTATCTTATAAAAAACAATCAATCAATCATAATCATTAGTTATAACACATGGTTGATGACATTACTCGTTTATCTAGCGTGTCCTGCGTTGCATATAATCGATTCAACACTGGGGGATGATTTAACAAAAGCGCTTTTTGCGAAAAAAGCACAATCGTTGGACGACTGAACCTAACCATAAACACCAATGCCCTTCTTAAAATAAATACACAGAGGTATATATTTTTAAACCTGCATATTTTGGCTAAAGAAATCCAGGATAGCAGGCAATATTAACCAGGTGAAATTGTGTCATTTCTCTTGCGTTCATTGCACGCAGAGTAAGGGTATATGCAACAGTTTGGGCAGCCTGGCTCATTGCGAACTAATTTGGCAGAATTTTACGTAATTATGACATAACATTGAAGGTTGTGCAATGTAACAAGAATATTTAGACTTAGGGATGCCACCCGTTATATAAAATACGGAACAGTTCCATTTATCACTGAAATAATAAACGTTTTGTTTTCGAAATTATAGTTTCCGGATTCGGCCATATTAATCACCAAAGGCTCGTATTTCTGTGTGTTATTATGTCATAACTAAGTCTATGATTTGATAGAGCAGTCTGACTGAGCGATGGTAGGCAGCAGCAGGCTCGTAAGCATTCATTCAAACAGCACTTTCGTGCGTTTTACCAGCAACTCTTCGCAAGCACAGCGCTGTTTATGACTTCAAGCCTATTAGCCTAATGGCTGGTGTAACCGATGTGAAATGGCTAGCTAGTTACCTGGGTGTGCGCTAATAGCGTTTCAAACGTCACTCGCTCTGAGACTTGGAGTAGTTATTCCCCTTGCTCTGCAAGGGCCGCGGCTTTTGTGGAGCGATGGGTAACGCTGCTTCGAGTGTGGCTGTTGTCGATGTGTTCCTGGTTAGAGCCCAGGTAGGGGCGAGGAGAGGGACGGAAGCTATACTGTTACACTGGCAATACTATAGTGCCTATAAGAACATCCAATAGTCAAAGGTATATGAGATACAAATGGTATAGAGATAAATAGTCCTATAAATACTATATTAACTACAACCTAAAACCTCTTACCTTGGAATATTGAAGTCTCATGTTAAAAGGAACCACCAACTTTCATATGTTCTCATGTTCTGAGCAAGGAAGTTAAACATTAGCTTTTTTACATGGCACATATTGCACTTTTACTTCTCCAACACTTTGTTTTTGCATTATTTAAACCAAATTGAACATGTTTCATTATTTATTTGAGGCTAAATTGATTTTTATTGATGTATTATATTAAGTTAAAATAAGTGTTCATTCAGTATTGTTGTAATTGTCATTATTACAAATAAATAAATAAATAAATAAGTCTGATTAATCGGTATCGGCTTTTTTGGTCCTCCAATAATCGGTATCGGCGTTGAAAAATCATAAATCGGTCAACCTCTAAGACACACTGAAATAATTTCACCAAGTTTTATACTGAAGTGTCCCTAGTGCAGGTTTAAATGAACACAACCATAACAAGAAATGTGTTGAGTGGTTGAAAAACGAGTTTTAATGACTCCAACCTAAGTGTATGTACTGAAGTGTCCCTAGTGCAGGTTTAAATGAACACAACCATAACAAGAAATTTGTTGAGTGGTTGAAAAACGAGTTTTAATGACTCCAACCTAAGTGTATGTAAACGTCCGACTTCAACTGTAGGTAGACGATGTAATGACGCCACGAAAAATACAGCGCTACACAGAACAAAAGCAGAAAAATACTAAGCACACACTTCCAACAACTAAACCAGTTCAAGTCGAGCAGTCATTTGAAAGAGTAGGAACATTTCAGCAAGACAACTAAAAGGCCCATTAACCTTTTCATGTGTAGGTTCCAAACCTCGAACGCATTTTGATTTTCTAAGAACAGTTTGAATTGAGGTGTGTTCCGCCTCCTCATTGATTCACATAAAAGTTGTCCTTTCTACATTTGCGGACAATACATTTTTTAGACATTTCTGACCCGGACAAAATTCCCCAAGCACTTTCCAATTGTTTGTGCAGATCAAGTCTGCAGACATTTGCGCATCTCTCATCAGAACAGGATCTGCACACGTGTTCACGTTTTCCGTTTGTTGCCCGCATCACAGTCACTGTGGTTTTCATTACCAATAACTTTGGAAATGTGTGTTTCTATCAAAATAAGTGCCTTTTTACGTTATAATAGTTTCTGGATGTCGTGTTATGCCGTTTCTACCACAGCTCACTATGTATGGAGCATAATATATTTGTGTATATTCCTTATGACCGCGGACACGTGAGGTAACGTTACTCATTTCATAACCTTTATGGTGTTGTTATATTAAATCGTGCTTATGTAGCTAGCTACATTCTTCTATTAGCTCTGGAAAACAATGCTAATTGTATCAGAGAAGTATTAGCTTGTGTTGTGTTTTGAAGCTACCCTGGACTTATGACTCCCAAGTGGCGCAGCGGTCTAAGGCACAGCATCTCAGTGCTAGAGGCGTCACTACAGACACCCTGGTTCAAATCCAGGCTGTGTTTCTATGAAAGTAAGTGCATTATTATGTTAATAGTTTCTGTATGTGATTTGTATGTGAACTGTATGTCCAATTACAAAAAATACCTTGTTCAGTAATCATCTCACATGTTAGTTGGCAGTGAATTACGTGACCATTGAGGGCAGCATCGATCAGATGGAAAAATATCTTCTTATACCACTTGGACGTTTTTCGAGTGCATTCCACAAAGCTGTTTATCATGTCCGCCTTATCCACATTTTGAGGTTATAGTCAAGCACACAGTCTGGTTTGATTTTTCTCTCTCCCATCAGGTGGTCCACCTTCCCTGTGGCCGACATGATTGCTGTATAGACAGTGGAGGACAAAGACGTCTCGTTTGTCATGCCACTTTACTGCCAGCTGTTGACCGTTCTCCTGGAACTCCACCTCCCCTCTCTGCATCTTCCTGCATCCAAATGCCGGCATCCTTTCCTGTTCGACCTGACTGTGCCACAGGCCCCTGTGCTGTTGGAGAGCAGATGCTGGAAGAGTGTGGGACTGCTGTAACAATTGTCCACATACAAAGTGTGTCCCTTGCTGAGATGAGGAGCCAGCATGGTCATCACCACGGACCCGGACACCCCAGGCCCCTCATAATGTTGGATGACAGTGGTGGACCCTGTGTAAACTATAATGTCCTGGACAAATCCTGTCTTCATGTCTATATTGACAGAACGCCAGCCGACCCTTCCATAACATCAGGGACTCATCAATGTATAGGTCCTTGTATGGCACAAAGACTCGACCAAATGATGATGTCAGGCTGGTAAGAACATTTCTTATTTTGTATAAATGGGATCATTTAGGATGACAGGAGCATTGTTGACGAAATACAGGCTTCACAGCAGAACTAGGAAGCGGTCTTGGGGAAAGAGGGTGGCAAAGTATTCTCCAGTATTCTCTTAGGGAGTTCTACTTTACTATCCCCATGAGAAGGATGGTCACCAGGAAGGTATACATTTTACTAATTGTGCTTGTCAGCCATTTAGCGAGTTTCCCACACACGCCTGGCTACCTCTTCTCTTGTAGCTCCAAGGCATAGCGATTGGTCTCCTCAACTATCTCTCCGACCAGCTCCACTGTCAGAAACAACTTGAAGCGCTCTGCCTCAGATGAAAATGGCAAGGGGCGTTGCACTCCAGACTGGGACTCATCAAAGCAAACAGCAGGGCCAGGAGGGGTGAAATGGCTGGCAGCCTTCCAGCTACCACAGAACTCCTGTACTTCATCCACTGTCGGTCTGCCTCCACCACCATCTTCAAAGGGACCTGGGACTTCATCGTGGACAAGGAGTCCTCAGATTCACGGTTCTCAATGGCTACAATGTTGGGAGGCAGCTCCTCACTATCAGAATCTGATTCCTGACTTTCATACTCAGACTCATTGTCATTAAAAAAAAACTCCAGAATTTCCGCATCTGTGAGTTGTCTCCTTTTGAAAAGACATTGCTGATGCTGCAGCTTATCTCACTAGCCTCATACATACAGTGGGGCAAAAAAGTATTTAGTCAGCCACCAATTGTGCAAGTTCTCCCACTTAAAAAGACGAGAGAGGCCTGTAATTTTCATCATAGGTACACTTCAACTATGACAGACAAAATGAGGGGGAAAAAAATCCAGCAAATCACAAAGGACTTTTTATGAATTTATTTGCAAATTTTGGTGGAAAATAAGTATTTGGTCACCTACAAACAAGCAAGATTTCTGGCTCTCACAGACCTGTAACTTCTTCTTTAAGAGGCTCCCCTGTCTTCCAATCGTTACCTGTATTAATGGCACCTGTTTGAACTTGTTATCAGTATAAAATACACCTGTCCACAACCTCAAACAGTCACAGTCCAGACTCCTATGGCCAAGACCAAAGAGCTGTCAAAGGACACCAGAAACAAAATTGTAGACCTGCACCAGGCTGGGAAGACTGAATCTGCAATAGGTAAGCAGCTTGGTTTGAAGAAATCAACTGTGGGAGAAATTATTAGGAAATGGAAGACATACAAGACCACTGATAATCTCCCTCGATCTGGGGCTCCACGCAAGACCTCACCCCGTGGGGTCAAAATAATCACAAGAACGGTGAGCAAAAATAGCAGAACCACACGGGGGGACCTAGTGAATGACCTGCAGAGAGCAGGTAACAAAGCCTACCATCAGTAACACACTACGCCGCCAGGGACTCAAATCCTGCAGTGCCAGACGTGTCCCCCTGCTTAAGCCAGTACATGTCCAGGCCCGTCTGAAGTTTGCTAGAGAGCAATTAGATGATCCAGAAGAAGATTGGGAGAATGTCATATGGTCAGATGAAACCAAAATATAACTTTTTGGTAAAAACTCAACTCGTCGTGTTCGGAGGACAAATAATGCTAAGTTGCATCCAAAGAACACCATACCTACTGTGAAGCATGGGGGTGGAAACATGCTTTGGGGCTGTTTTTCTGCAAAGGGACCAGGACGACTGATCCGTGTAAAGGAAGGAATGAATGGGGCCATGTATCGTGAGATTTTGAGTGAAAACCTCCTATCAGTAAGGGCATTGAAGATGAAACGTGGCTGGGTCTTTCAACATGACAATGATCCCAAACACACCGCCCGGGCAACGAAGGAGTGGCTTTGTAAGAAGCATTTCAAGGTCCCGGAGTGGCCTAGCCAGTCTCCAGACCTCAACCCCATAGAAAATCTTTGGAAGGAGTTGAAAGTCCGTGTTGCCCAGCAACAGCCCCAAAACATCACTGCTCTAGAGGAGATCTGCATGGAGGAATGGGCCAAAATACCAGCAACAGTGTGTGAAAACCTTGTGAAGACTTACAGAAAACATTTGACCTCTGCCATTGCCAACAAAGGGTATATAACAAAGTATTGAGATAAACTTTTGTTATTGACCAAATACTTATTTTCCAACATAATTTGCAAATAAATTCATTAAAAATCCTACAATGTGATTTTCTGGATTTTTTTTCTCATTTTGTCTGTCATTGTTGAAGTGTACCTATGATGAAAATTACAGGCCTCTCTCATCTTTTTAAGTGGGATAACTTGCACAATTGGTGGCTGACTAAATACTTTTTTGCCCCACTGTATACAAAAACACTGAATGGCTCAGAGTGGAAGTGAGAGGTTAAGTAATTGACTGCTGGCACATGTCACTTGTATCAATAAATTACTATCAGAAAATGTTTTGTGTGGTAATTATTTATACACTTACTGTTTTATTCACATGTTTTAAAGTTCTATTGACAAATCATGCATTCCGATTTTTGCATAGATTATAATGGGCACATGTATTTTTTGTTGTTGAAGTTTGTACTGATTATGATGAGCTACAAAGCATTCTTGGTGTCACGTAATCGTCTGTGGGACCAAAGATGTTATAACAAAATGAGGTGAGTAAAGGTTCACTCATTTTTTGAGAACTTCCGTAAATGAATGGTGGGATGTGAACGATGGTAGACGACACACCCAACATATATACTATAAACAGACCAAACTCATCTTGTCTTCTCTTATTATATTTGGTTACCGTGAGAGAGAAAAAAACATGGCAGCACGCAGAAACTACCCATCGTAGGATTACTTTCGATTTCCAGAGAGTGTTTTACTCAATTAAAACGGTCCGTTCTAAATAAGCGTTCTAATCACACTGGTTTGATCGTACGCTACAGGGACCACTGTAGAATGATCACACCCGTGTGATGGTACGTGAGAAAAGGTTAACACCAAGAATGATAGGGAACGGTTGACAATCAACCGTTCCCTATCATGGATGATGTTGGTTTTCGCCAGCTGGTCGAGCACCTTGAGCCCCGGCACACACTACCAAGTAGGCGCTATTTTTCAGATGTTGCCCAACCAAAACGCACATCTATGAGCTACTTGCTATGGGCGTCACTGCTATTAGCTTCACGGCTGACATTTGGACCAGCAATGTCAGCCCCGTGAGCATGCAGAGTCTGACAGTGGGTCGACAAGGATTTTGTACTGAGGAAAGCCGTATTGCAACTTGAAAACACAAACACACTCCTGGCGCCATTCGAACAACCGCGTCTGCAGCAGACGTGATACCCTCTGTCATGGCATTGATCCGCCTGAAACCCAGCTTTCTTATGTTCTCATGTTCTGAGCAAGGAACTTAAACATTAGCTTTTTTACATGGCACACATTGCACTTTTACTTCCTCTCCAACACTGTGTTTTTGCATTATTTAAACCAAATTGAACATGTTTCATTATTTATTTGAGACTAAATTGATATTATTAAGTTAAAATAAGTGTTCATTGTTCATTTAGTATTGTTGTAATTGTCATTATTAAAATTATATATATTAATTGTAATTGGCTTTTTTTGGTCCTCCAATCGGTATCGACACGGACAAATCATAAATCGGTTGACCTCTACAGCACAGCAAGTAAGTGAAATAAATAGGTTTGCCAACAAAATTACTTTTTGGTCCGTGTGTGTGTGAACTATTTAACTGTACTAGAATGCTTAAAAGGAGCAAAAATTTAAAATATCGGTATCGTTTTTTTGGGCAAGGAAAATATTGGGCATTGGTATCGGCCAAAAATGTAATATCGGTGCATCCCTAATATACAGTGCCTTGCGAAAGTATTCGGCCCCCTTGAACTTTGCGACCTTTTGCCACATTTCAGGCTTCAAACAAAGATATAAAACTGTATTTTTTTGTGAAGAATCAACAACAAGTGGGACACAATCATGAAGTGGAACGACATTTATTGGATATTTCAAACTTTTTTAACAAATCAAAAACTGAAAAATTGGGCGTGCAAAATTATTCAGCCCCTTTACTTTCAGTGCAGCAAACTCTCTCCAGAAGTTCAGTGAGGATCTCTGAATGATCCAATGTTGACCTAAATGACTAATGATGATAAATACAATCCACCTGTGTGTAATCAAGTCTCCGTATAAATGCACCTGCACTGTGATAGTCTCAGAGGTCCGTTAAAAGCGCAGAGAGCATCATGAAGAACAAGGAACACACAGGTCCGAGATACCTCAGGCAGGTCCGAGATACTGTTGTGAAGAAGTTTAAAGCCGGATTTGGATACAAAAAGATTTCCCAAGCTTTAAACATCCCAAGGAGCACTGTGCAAGCGATAATATTGAAATGGAAGGAGTATCAGACTACTGCAAATCTACCAAGACCTGGCCGTCCCTCTAAACTTTCAGCTCATACAAGGAGAAGACTGATCAGAGATGCAGCCAAGAGGCCCATGATCACTCTGGATGAACTGCAGAGATCTACAGCTGAGGCGGGAGACTCTGTCCATAGGACAACAATCAGTCGTATATTGCACAAATCTGGCCTTTATGGAAGAGTGGCAAGAAGAAAGCCATTTCTTAAAGATATCCATAAAAAGTGTCGTTTAAAGTTTGCCACAAGCCACCTGGGAGACACACCAAACATGTGGAAGAAGGTGCTCTGGTCAGATGAAACCAAAATGGAACGTTTTGGCAACAATGCAAAACGTTATGTTTGGCGTAAAAGCAACACAGCTGAACACACCATCCCCACTGTCAAACATGGTGGTGGCAGCATCATGGTTTGGGCCTGATTTTCTTCAGCAGGGACAGGGAAGATGGTTAAAATTGATGGGAAGATGGATGGAGCCAAATACAGGACCATTCTGGAAGAAAACCTGATGGAGTCTGCAAAAGACCCGAGACTGGGACGGAGATTTGTCTTCCAACAAGACAATGATCCAAAACATAAAGCAAAATCTACAATGGAATGGTTCAAAAATAAAACATATCCAGGTGTTAGAATGGCCAAGTCAAAGTCCAGACCTGAATCCAATCGAGAATCTGTGGAAAGAACTGAAAACTGCTGTTCACAAATGCTCTCCATCCAACCTCACTGAGCTCGAGCTGTTTTGCAAGGAGGAATGGGAAAAAATGTCAGTCTCTCGATGCGCAAAACTGATAGAGACATACCCCAAGCGACTTACAGCTGTAATCGCAGCAAAAGGTGGCGCTACAAAGTATTAACTTAAGGGGGCTGAATAATTTTGCATGCCCAATTTTTCAGTTTTTGATTTGTTAAAAAAGTTTGAAATATCCAATAAATGTCGTTCCACTTCATGATTGTGTCCCACTTGTTGTTGATCCTTCACAAAAAAATACAGTTTTATATCTTTATGTTTGAAGCCTGAAATGTGGCAAAAGGTCGCACTGTAAATATAGAGATTTATATTTACTAAGGAGAAAGAAGCTCTTCATTTCATGGGGCATACTCAACCGACCCAACACCAATATGTAGCACCCACTTGAGGTAAAAACCTGGCTGCTACAGCAGTGGAGCCTTTACTACCAGCACTAGAGAAGAGGAGGGAATAAGGATGGATTTCTTACCTGAATCTCATACAAATGAGCGATGTGGAACTGAACTGTGAATAGAAAAAGAGAGAGCTAGAGATATAAACTGATACACAGGACAGGAGAATAATCACTTACATAGGGTGCTCTCTCACATTTCCCCTAGTGATGCAACCAAAACAGAAGCTACAGCAACAACTGGTAGAAATTCATGATTGAAGAAAAACATGTTTTTACAGAGAGCTATAGCAAATAAATTCATGTACTGTTTCTGTATCCCTGTGGGGAAAGATGGGTGCAGACCAAAGTAGTCTGCATGGTGTGTGGTTACAGATGGGAGAGGGGGAGGTTAGGTCCCCTGTGTGTGTGTGTGTGTGTGTGTGTGTGTGTGTGTGTGTGTGTGTGTGTGTGTGTGTGTGTGTGTGGATGAAACTGCTCACATGTAAGTGTGTGTCAGAGTCTCAGCTCTGCCGAGGTACTTTATGCCCGATCCCCCCTAATGCTGTCTCCTAGGCAACCCAGTCTTAGGCAGGCGTTCGGAGTGTGTGTGTGTGTGTGTGCGCGCGTGTCTCCTTGACAACCCCCGGCTCAGGCAAACGGGCTGTGGGGAAATGGCATGACAACTGGGAGGAAATAATCAAATTATAAAAATATCCAGCCGGCATTTTGTGGCCTTTCCTTTATGTGGTAAATACTGAGAAATGGTCAACTTGACAATGTCATATTTAATAATCCAGCAACACATCAGCTCGCCTACCTAACTCAACATGCTGGGAGAGAACAGGAGAGAGAGGTAATGAATTGGGGTTTCAGTGATGGTACCAAACAGGAGAGGAATGCTGTTTGTGCATGCAGAGAGAAATGGGGGTGTAATGTTACTTACTTTCAGCTTTGGACAAAGTGCAGGGGTTGGAGTCAATCAAAGCCAGTTGAAAATGCTGCAGAGAGAGAGAGAGAGAGAGAGTGACAGAGAGAGAGAGAGAGAGAGAGAGAGAGAGAGAGAGAGACAGAAAAACAGAGAGTGAGAGAGAGAGAGAGAGAGAGAGAGCGAGAGAGAGAGAGAGAGAGAGAGAGAGAGAGAGAGACATGGTTGGAGGGTTTCCATGCAACTTTGTTCCAATATGGCAAAGGTTCAGCATTTTACACGAAGGATACACACGTCTGGTTCCTCCAGGCTGACAAACGTCTGCTTAAAAAGTATAACGTGAAACTGATCCAATGGATGGTCTAACGGGGCAACAGACAGAGTGCGTACACAAAGACAGGGTTGCCAATGGCAGTGGTTCTCAAACCTCTCCATGGGGACCCCCAGACATTTCACAATTTTGTTGAAGCCCTGAACTAATCAGTTTCACCTAGTCAAGGGCTTGATGATTAGTTGTGCTATAAAAAAAAAAATCAGGTGTGCTATAGCTGTGGAATAGTTCAAATACATAGAACGGCTGAGGGTCCCACGAGGCCTATGGGACCCCTGGCCTATGGGACTAGCCTCCAGGATCCTGCTGCAACGTCTCCTCAACTCTCTGTGGATGATATCATTTTCCCAACTCCCCCTAGTCTAGCGTTTGTAAATCTGAATGAGACTGGATAGGTGTAATCAATATTGCGATAGCCTCACCTAACCTTCCAGAGGGCTCCTCGACATATACTTTTTACCTATTCAGTCTCTTCAGATGTGCACCCA
Source organism: Oncorhynchus mykiss (assembly GCF_013265735.2). Classification (NCBI taxonomy): domain Eukaryota; kingdom Metazoa; phylum Chordata; class Actinopteri; order Salmoniformes; family Salmonidae; genus Oncorhynchus; species Oncorhynchus mykiss. The sequence goes on along the minus strand of NC_048586.1, from coordinate 9,788,917 downwards.
CCAGGTGAAGGGGAGGCTAGTCACTCAGACAGACACACCAGCAGCAGACATAGCAGAGCAGCAGCCTTTCACTGCAGCAGAAAGCAGCCCTTTAAAACACACACACCACACATACCTCAACGACCCCATTACACTGCAGCAACATGACAGAGAGGGGGAGAGAAACAGGGAAGGGGAAAGGGATAACAGAGGCGACCTGCAGAATGTCCTCATCCTCCTCAAATCCTTCATCTCACCACATCATATGTCCATTCATCTTATCCAAACGGACATTCCTTCTGTTCATCCTTGGAAGGATAGACTTAATCCTCCCTCTACCCACACTAGTAACTCTCTGTCTGTCACAGATGACAGGACTCAGGAGCAGCCTGGACACTAATGCTCACGCTTGGCGGATGGGAGTTTAGCCTGGATGCTACTGCAAATGTTAACTTGTGGCTAACCGTTAACCCCACCCAGGGTTCACAGAGAGATTAACCCAGAACACAGAGCCAGGTGGTAGGTCAGGGCCACCAAGCTTTCCAGTAGGGAAGCCAAGTCTACACTCATTGCTTTGGGACAGGATGGAGATCTGAATCACTTTGATCCTCATCCTGCCCTGTCGGGTGACACCTCAGCAACAAACGGCCCAATCCCAACTAATAATCCCTGCTAGTCAGCCAAGCAGAAAGCCATCTGCAGCAGACAGTCTAGTCAACCAGTCAGTCAGTCCAGCCAGCTGGTTAAGAGCAGTAGCTCCCCCTCCTGTACCTGGGGCAGGCAGCAGGCCCCAGTCTCAACATGTAGTCTCTATTGGTTTCAGTTGCTTGTTCTGGTGGCTGCAGCTCTTAGAGCAATTTGCTAACCCTGATGTCCTTGCCGTGTCTGAATCCTGGCTCAGGAAGGCCACCAAAAATTATGAGATTTCCATACCCAACTATAACATTTTCCGTCAAGATAGAACTGCCAAAGGGGGAGGAGTTGCAGTCTACTGCAGAGATAGCCTGCAAAGTAATGTCATACTTTCCAGGTCCATACCCAAACAGTTCGAACTACTAATTTTAAAAATTACTCTCTCCAGAAATAAGTCTCTCACTGTTGACGCCTGCTACCGACACCCCTCAGCTCTTCTGTGAGCAGGCCTTTCTAATCGACCTGGCCCGGGTATCCTGGAAGGAAATTGACCTCATCGTCAGTTGAGGATGCCTGGTCAATCTTTAAAAGTAACTTCCTCACCATTTTAGATGAGCATGCTCTGTTCAAAAAAATGCAGAACTAAGAACAGATATAGCCCTTGGTACACTGCAGACCTGACTGCCCTCGACCAGCACAAAAACATCCTGTGGCGGACTGCAATAGCATCGAATAGTCCCCGCGATATGCAACTGTTCAGGGAAGTCAGGAACCAATACACGCAGTCAGTCAGGAAAGCAAAGACCAGCTTCTTCAGGCAGAAATTTGTATCCTGTAGCTCTAACTACAAAAAGTTCTGGGACACTGTAAGGTCCATGGAGAACAAGAGCCCCTCCTCCCAGCTGCCCACTGCACTGAGGCTAGGTAACACGGTCACCACCGATAAATCCATGATTATCGAAAACTTCAACAAGCATTTCTCAACGGCTGGCCATGCCTTCCTCCTGGCTACTCCAACCTCGGCCAACAGCTCCGCCCCCCCCACAGCTACTCGCCCAAGCCTCTCCAGGTTCTCCTTTACCCAAATCCAGATAGCAGATGTTCTGAAAGAGCTGCAAAACCTGGACCCGTACAAATCAGCTGGGTCTGACAATCTGGACCCTCTATTTCTGAAACTATCCGCCGCCATTGTCGCAACCCTTATTAACAGCCTGTTACCCCTCTCTTTCATATCGTCTGAGATCCCCAAGGATTGGAAAGCTGCCGCAGTCATCCCTCTTCAAAGGGGGAGACACCCTGGACCCAAACTGTTACAGACCTATATCCATCCTGCCCTGCCTATCTAAGGTCTTCGAAAGCCAAGTCAACAAACAGGTCACTGACCATCTCGAATCCCACCGTACCTTCTCCGCTGTGCAATCTGGTTTCCGAGCCGGTCACGGGTGCACCTCAGCCACGCTGAAGGTACTAAACGATATCATAACCGCCATCTATAAAAGACAGTACTGTGCAGCCGTCTTCATCGACCTTGCCAAGGCTTTCGACTCTGTCAATCACCATATTCTTATCGGCAGACTCAGTAGCCTCGGTTTTTCTGATGACTGCCTTGCCTGGTTCACCAACTACTTTGCAGACAGAGTTCAGTGTGTCAAATCGGAGGGCATGCTGTCCGGTCCTCTGGCAGTCTATGGGGGTGCCACAGGGTTCAATTCTCGGGCAGACTATTTTCTCTGTATATATCAATGATGTTGCTCTTGCTGCGGGCGATTCCCTGATCCACCTCTACGTAGACGACACCATTCTGTATGCTTCCGGCCCGTCAATGGACACTGTACTATCTAACCTCCAAACGAGCTTCAATGCCATACAACTGCTCTTAAATGCTAGTAAAACCAAATGCATGCTTTTCAACCATTCGCTGCCTGCACCCGCACGCCCGACTAGCATCACCACCCTGGATGGTTCCGACCTAGAATATGTGGACATCTATAAGTACCTAGGTGTCTGGCTAGACTGTAAACTCTCCTTCCAGACTCATATCAAACATCTCCAATCTAAAATTAAATCTAGAGTCGGCTTTCTATTCCGCAACAAAGCCTCCTTCACTCACGCCGCCAAACTTACCCTAGTAAAACTGACTATCCTACCGATCCTCGACTTCGGCGATGTCATCTACAAAATAGCTTCCAATAATCTACTCAGCAAACTGGATGCAGTTTATCACAGTGCCATCCGTTTTGTTACTAAAGCACCTTATACCACCCACCACTGTGACCTGTATGCTCTAGTCGGATGGCCCTCGCTACATATTCGTCGCCAGACCCACTGGCTCCAGGTCATCTACAAGTCCATGCTAGGTAAAGCTCCGCCTTATCTCAGTTCACTGGTCACGATGGCAACACCCACCCGTAGCACGCGTTCCAGCAGGTGTATCTCACTGATCATCCCTAAAGCCAACACCTCATTTGGCCGCCTTTTGTTCCAGTTCTCTGCTGCCTGTGACTGGAACAAATTGCAAAAATTGCTGAAGTTGGAGACTTATCTCCCTCACCAACTTCAAACATCTGCTATCTGAGCAGCTAACCGATCGCTGCAGTTGTACATAGTCTATCGGTAAATAGCCCACCCAATTTTACCTATCTCATCCCCATACTGTTTATATTTATTTCCTTTTCTGCTCTTTTGCACACCAATATCTCTACCTGTACATGAACATCTGATAATTTATCACTCCAGTGTTAATCAGCAAAATTGTAATTATTTGCCTACCTCCTCATGCCTTTTGCACACAATGTATATAGACTCTCTTGTTTTCCCCTACTGTGTTATTGACTTGTTAATTGTTTACTCCATGTGTAACTCTGTGTTGTCTGCTATGCTTTATCTTGGCCAGGTCGCAGTTGCAAATGAGAACTTGTTCTCAACTAGCCTACCTGGTTAAATAAAGGTGAAATAAATACAAATAAAAAATAAAAATTCAGGAAGCATGTGAAGGAAGACATGATCTGGACCTCAAGCCATCAACCCTGGTCTTGGGAGAGGTACAGGCTTTTGTTCCAGCCCAGCTTTAACTAACACACCTGATTCATCACAACCTTCATTAGGCATCAGGTGTTAGTTCTGGGTTGGAACAAGAGCCTGCCTGCACATGCTGTAGTTCTCCAACACAAGCAAAGGAGTAAAGACTGAAGACAGAACAGCCAGCAGCACTATAAAGGCCATAGCATAATCCCCCAATACAAATACACCATGACCAATGCCTAAACAGATAGTTAAACACACTTCTGCAGCATGCAGAACAGTGGCGCCGGAGAAGAAGACTGATATTTTATGTGTCCCCAACCGATTGTGTTTCTTTGTTCATGTATTTGCATTATTTTGTAAAACTTATTTTGTACAACTTTGCTGCTCCCGTCTCTTATGACCGAAAATAACTTCTGGACATCAGGACTGCGATTACTCACCACAGACTGGCAGAATCCTTTTTTAACGAGTCTGACGAGCCCGACGCAAACAATATACTGCTTTCTCGAGAACAGGCCCAGATCCCCGTGATTTGCGTGAAGAGGAGGCGGAGAAAAGGGGGCCAAAGGGCGGGCTGCCTTCTGAGAATTTGTAGGCGGTCGAATAAATGCCCACTTCCTTGCATTCTGCTAGAAAACGTGCAATCTTGGAGAATAAAATAGATGACCTACGCGCAAGATTAAGCTACCAACGGGAAATTCAAAATTGTAACATCTTATGCTTCACGGAGTCGTGGCTGAACAAAGACACTATCAACATACAGCTGGGTGGTTATACGCTCTACAGGCAGGATAGAACAACGGCGTCTGGTAAGACAAGGGGCGGCGGATTATGTATTTTTGTAAATAACATCTGGTGCACGATATCTAAGGACGTCTTGAGCTACTGACAATTTTGTATTTTTTTTATTTCACCTTTATTTAACCAGGCAAGCTAACTACGAACAAGTTCTCATTTGCAACTGTGACCTGGCCAAGATAAAGCATAGCGGTTCGACACATACAACAACACAGAGTTACACATGGAATGAACAAAACATACAGTCAATAATACAGTAGAGCAAAAAGGAAAAAAGTCTATATACAGTGAGTGCAAATAAGGTGAAATAAGGAGAGGGAGTTAAGGCAATAAATAGGCCATGGTGGCGAAATAATTACAATATGGCAATTAAACACTGGAATGGTAGATGTGCAAAAGATGGATGTGCAAGTAGAGATACTGTGGTGCAAAAGGAGCTAAATAAATAAATGAATACAGTATGGGAATGAGGTAGATAGATGGACTGTATACAGATGGGCTATGAACAGGTGCAGTGATCTGTGAGCTGCTCTGTTAGATGGTTCTTAAAGCTATTGAGGGAGATGGGAATCTCCAGCTTCAGTGATTTTTGCAGTTCGTTCCAGTCAGTGGCAGCAGAGAACTGGAAGGAAAGGCGAACAAAGGAGGAATTGGCTTTGGGGGTGACTAGTGAGATATACCTGCTGGAGCGTGTGCTACGAGTGGGTGCTGCTATGGTGACCAGCGAGCTGAGATAGGGCGGGGCTTTACCTAGCAGAGACTTGTAGATAACCCGTAGCCAGTGGGTTTGGCGACGAGTATGAAGCGAGGGCCAGCCAACGAGAGCGTACCTGTCGCAGTGGTGGGTAGTATATGGGGCTTTGGTGACAAAACGGATGGCACTGTGATAGACTACATCCAGTTTGCTGAGTAGAGTGTTGGAGGCTATTTTATAGATGACATCGCCGAAGTACAGGATCGGTAGGATGGTCAGTTTTACGAGGGTATGTTTGGCAGCATGAGTGAAGGAAGCTTTGTTGCGAAATGGGAAGCCAATTCTAGATTTAATTTTTGATTGGAGATGCTTAATGTGAATCTGGAAGGAGAGTTTACAGTCTAGCCAGACACCTAGGTATTTGTAGTTATCGACATATTCTAAGGAGGGTCTAGATTGTCTAGCCCGGCTGATTTGTAGGGGTCCAGATTTTGCAGCTCTTTCAGAACATTAGCTATCTGGATATGGGTGAAGGAGAAATGGTGGGGGCTTGGGCGGGTTGCTGTGGAGGGTGCCGGGCAGTTGACCGGGGTAGGGGTAGCCAGGTGGAAAGCATGGCCAGCCGTAGAGAAATGCTTATTGAAATTCTCAATTATAGTGGATTTGTCGGTTGTAGCAGTGTTTCCTAGCCTCGGAGCAGTGGGTAGCTGGGATGAGGTGCTCTTATTCTCCATGGACTTTACAGTGTCCCAGAACTTTTTTGAGTTTGTACTGCAGGATGCAAATTTCTGTTTAAAAAAGCTAGCCTTAGCTTTCCTAACTGCCTGTGTATATTGGTTCCTAACTTCGCTGGAAAGGTGCATATCACGGGGGCTATTCGATGCTAATGCAGAACGCCACAGGATGATTTTGTGCTGGTCAAGGGCAGACAAGTCTGGAGTGAACCAAGGGCTATATCTATTCTTGGTTCTACATTTTTTTTAAATGGGGCATGCCTATTTAAGATGGTGAGGAAGGCACTTTTAAAGAATAACCAGGCATCCTCTACTGTCGGGATGAGGTCAATGTCGTTCCAGGATACCCCGGCCAGGTTGATTAGAAAGGTCTGCTCACAGAAGTGTTTTAGGGAGCGTTTGACAGTGATGAGGGGTGGTCGTTTGCTCGCAGACCCATTACGGATGCAGGCAATGAGGCAGTGATCACTGAGCTCTTGGTTGAAAACAGCAGAGGTGTATTTGGAGGGTGAGTTAGTTAGGATGATATCTATGAGGGTGCTCGTGTTTACGGATTTGGGGTTATATCTGGTAGGTTCATTGATAAGTTGTGTGAGATTGAGGGCATCAAGCTTAGATTGAAGGATGGCCGGTGTGTTAAGCATGTCCCAGTTTAGGTCACCTAGCAGCACGAGTTCAGAAGATAGATGGGGGGCAATCAAATCACATATGGTGTTGAGAGCACAGCTGGGGGCAGAGGGTGGTCTATAGCAAGCGGCAACGATGAGAGACTTGTTTCTGGAAAGGTTCATTTTTAGAAGTAGAAGCTCAAATTGTTTGGGTACAGACCTGAATAGTAAGACAGAACTCTGCAGGTTATCTTTGCAGTAAATTGCAACACCGTTATATCTTGTCGGAAAATGTTATAGTTAGGAATGGAAATTTCAAGGTTTTTGGTGGTCTTCCTAAACCAGGATTCAGACACGGCTAGGGCATCTGGATTGGTGGAGTGTGCTAGGGCAGTGAATAAAACAAACTTAGGGAGGAGGCTTCTAATGCTAACATGCATGAAACCAAGGCTTTTACGGTTGCAGAAGTCAACAAATGAGAGAGCCTGGGGGAAGGAGTGGAGGTAGACACTGCAGGGCCTGGATTAACCTCTACATCACCGGAGGAACAGAGGAGGAGTAGGATAAGGGGACGGCTAAAGGCTAACAGAACTGGACGCCTAGTACGTTCAGAACAGAGAGTAAAAGGAGCAGATTTCTGGGCACGGTAGAATATATTCAATGCATAATGTACAGACAAAGGTATAGTAGGATGTGAATACAATGGGGGTAAACCTGTGCATATAGTGATATTGAAAGAGATATTGTCTCTAGAAATAGCATTTAAACAAGGTGATGTCACTGCGTGTGTGGGGGGTGGAACTAAATTGTTAGCCGAGGCGTGTTGAGCAGTGCTAGAGGCTCTACAGTGAAATAAAACAATAGTTACAAACTAGAACAGTAATCGACACGGCATGGTGACGTTAGGGAAAGGCATGCGTAGCCGGGTGATCATACAAGTCCAGTGCTTCAAGCAGCACGGGGCTAGCAGGCTAACAGAAAGGCCTTAGAGGGATGACGCGACGGAGGAAAGTCTGTTGTGCCCCCCTTGTGCAGTTACATCAGTGGACGGATCAGCAGGGCTCCGTGTGGTAAACCAGGCCAATTGGCAAAATATGTATAGTGGCCGAAAAAATATGTCCGAAGGGCCTCTTAAGTCAGCAGTCCAATGTGCTTAAGATAGCTAGCAGACTGCAGATTAGCGGCTGTGCGTTCAGGGGTCGTTAGCTGCTATAATTCCAGGTGGGAAAAAAATATATTAAAAGATATCATAATAAAAAAAATTATAACAAAAAAAAATAGGTTCAGAGCTTGCGGTAGGAATCCGGAGATATCGAGAAGAATATGGCTGACTAGCTCTGGTTTGAGTCACGCTGTACAGACTGGCGAGAGTTGTCCGGGATAAAGGTAGCTGATGACCGCTAGCAAAGGATAGCTGACTGCTAGCTAGTGACTTGTATTCATGTATTCGATGGGCCTCGTAAGCCAACAGTCCGTTGTGCTCTAGACAGCTAGCATTCAGGGGACGTTAGCTGCGAAGGTCGGAAGGTGAGAAGGTTCAGAGCTTGCGATAGGAATCCGGGGATATGGAGAGAAAAAATAGGTCCGGTATGCTCTGGTTGAATCGCATTGTACAAACTGGCAAGAGCTCTCCGAGCTAAGGTTAGCTGATGACCGTTAGCCGGCTAGTTAGCTGGCTAGTTTATGTTGGAGAGATTCCAGTAAGAGGCAAAGAAAAACTTTAGAGAAAAAGCAGGTCCACATCACATTGGGTGAGACGGGTTGCAGGAGAGTATTTTGAAATAAGGGTTTCGAAAAATATAAAAAGATATGCGAAGAAAAATATATAAAAATATATATACACGACACGACAAGATGAAGCACAAATACGTCTGGCTGATACACCATCTTGGATATTTAACAATTACAACAAATGGCAATTACAACAATACTGAACTTAATATAACTTAATATAATACATCAATAAAAGCAATTTAGCCTCAAATAAATAATGAAACATGTTCAATTTGGTTTAAATAATGCAAAAACAAAGTGTTGGAGAAGAAAGTAAAAGTACAATATGTACAATGTAAAAAATATAACTTTTAAGTAACTTGCTCAGAACATGAGAACAAAGCTGGTGGTTCCTTTTAACATGAGTCTTCAATATTCCCAGGTAAGAAGTTTTAGGTAGTAGTTATTATAGGAATTCTTGGACTATTTCTCTCTATACCCTTTGTATTTCATATACCTTTGACTATTGGATGTTCTTATAGTGACTTTAGTATTGCCAGTGTAACAGTATAGCTTCCATCCCTCTCCTCGCCGCTACCTGGGCTCGAACCAGGAACACATCGACAACAGCCACCCTCGAAGCAGCGTTACCCATGCAGAGCAAGGGGAACAACTACTCCAAGTCTCAGAGCGAGTGATGTTTGAAACGCTATTAACGCGCACCCCACTAACTAGGTAGCGATTTCTCATCGGTTACTCCAGCCTAATCTCAGGAGTTGATAAGCTTGAAGTCATAAACAGTGCAATGCTTGAAGCATTGCAAAGAGCTGCTGGCAAAACGCACGAAAGTGCTGTTTGAATGAATGCTTACGAGCCTGCTGCTGCCTACCATCGCTCAGTCAGACTGCTCTATCAAATCATAAACTTAATTATAACATAATAACACACAGAAATACGAGCCTTTGGTCATTAATATGGTCGAATCCGGAAACTATCATTTCGAAAACAAAACATTTATTCTTTCAGTGAAATACGGAACCGTTCTGTATTTTATCTAACGGATGGTATCCCTAAGTCTAAATATTGCTGTTACATTACACAACCTTCAATGTTATGTAATAATTACGTAAAACTCAGTTTTACTCAAATTAGTTCGCAATGAGCCAGGTGGCCCAAACTGTTGCATATACCCTGACTCTGCGTGCAATGAATGCAAGAGAAGTGACACAATTTCACATGGTTAATATTGCCTGCTAACCTTTCTTTTAGCTAAATATGCAGGTTTAAAAATATATACTTTTGTGTATTGCTTTTAAGAAAGGAATGGATGTTTATGGTTAGGTACACGTTGGAGCAACGACAGTCCTTTTTCACGAAAGCACACAGCATCGATTTATGTAACGCAGGACACGCTAGATAAACTAGTAATATCATCAACCATGTGTAGTTATAACTAGTGATTATGATTGATTGATTGTTTTTTATAAGATAAGTTTAATGCCAGCTAGCAACCTACCTTGGCTTCTTACTGCATTCACGTAACATGCAGGCTCCTCGTGAGGCAGGTGGTTAAAGCATTGGACTAGTTAACTCTAAGTTTGCAAGATTGAATCCCTGAGCTGACAAGGTAAAAATCTGTCGTTCTGACCCTGAACAAGGCAGTTAACCCACCGTTTCTAGGCCGTCATTGAAAATAAGAATGTGTTCTTAACTGACTTGCCTCATTAAATAAAGTTGTAAAAAAAAAAATAACAATAATAATAAAATCGGCGTACAAAAATACAGATTTCCGATTGTTATGAAAACTTGAAATGGGCCCTAATTAATCGTCCATTCCGATTAATCGGTCAACCTCTACTACAGAGGGTAGTGCAAACGGCTCAGTACATCACTGGGGCCAAGCTCCTTGCCATCCAGGACCTCTATACCAGTGGGTGTCAGAGGAAGGCCCTAGAAAATGTCGAAGACTCCATCCACCCTAGTCATAGACTGTTCTCTCTGCTACCGCACAGCAAGCGGCACCGGAGCACCAAGTCTAGGTCCAAGAGGCTTCTAAACAGCTTCTAACCCCAAGCCATAAGACTCCTGAACATCTAGTCAAATGGCTACCCAGACTATTTGCATTGCCCCCCCTCTTTTAAGCTACTGCTACTCTCTGTTGTTATCAGCTATGCATAGCCACTTTAATAACTCTACCTACATGTACATATAACCTCAAATAACCAGTGCCCCCGCACATTGATCCTGTACCGGTACCCCCTGTGTATAGTCTCGCTATTGTTATTTTACTGCTGCTCTTTAATGATATGTTACTTTTATTTCTTATTCTTATCTGTATTTTTTAAAGCTGCTTGTTGGTTGTTGGTTAGGGGCTACTAAGTAAGCATTTCACTGTAAGGTCTACACCGGATGTATTCGGCACGTGACTACTATTTGATTTGCATCCTGTGATTTGTGTCCTGTCTTCTACAATGTCTTCTCGCCATCTCATCAGCCTGTGACTTGGACACACGTACAGAGCATAGCTTACTGCATTAGAAAGGACATACTGTACCATACGCAGACACTGACTTTTAGTCTCTACTGGTAACGCAACACTGGAAAATGGAGGCAAGAGAATGTAACCCAAATCAAAGCTCCTGCAGCAAGACCAGGCACAACACCTCATCATAACATGGTGCTGCAGACAGAGACAGAGGTGGCAGTCTAAAATAAACATAAGGAGTCACACACAGTTAAGAACCATCGGCCTTGCAGCAGAAGCGGTCAATGTCAGACATAAAAATCAGGGCAGCTCAGCCAACCTCCCTCCCTCCCTCTCTCACGCCTCAGTTAGGGCTGGCAGGGAGTGAGCCACTGCTAACACACACAGTCATTACTGTCACACACACACACACCAACCGAGAAGTGGGAGATTTAACTGGGTCAAACACACACATATCTTCAAAGCCACACACACCTAATCAATAACATACACACTGGTCATCGAGAATATATCACCACATCAAACACAAATGCAATACATTACCATACATGCCAAGCCTTTTGTGTGGTTGCAGGAACTCCCTTAAACGCCATTACATCCTCCAGCAGCCCTCTTCTTCTCTCCCTTTCCCTCCCTCTATAGCTCTCTATCGCTCCACTACCAGGCAGATAATGCAGCAGGATTGTCAGCTTGCCTTTCCTCCCCCCTCTCTCTCTCTCTCTCTCTCTCCACTCTCTCCGTTCTCTGTGTCACTGATTCCTATTGAGCAGACGGCAGCACTAGAGAGGAGAGAGATGACAATAACTCCAGGCAGGCAGGCCGACACCCTCTCTCCTCTTCCTCCCCCTCTCTCTCGCTCTTCTCCAGCTGAGAATCTGCTCTATGGTCACACAGGAAGGAGGATTCTCATCACCTGACTAATATGCACCAGTCAATTACTCTCATCCTCCCTCTCACTCTCTGGGTTCTGCCTTTCTAACAGCTTACATTGTGGGGTAGGTGTGAGTTGTAGGTACAGTAACAGCTGTTGGTAACTGGCAAGACATACATTCTATGCAAAATGTCTGAGTGTTTCCATAGGTTGGCTCATTGATTCCTTTTACATGAAAATACTAACAGCATTTCTAAACTGTTACTATGGCTAAGCCTTTTCTCCATCCAGAAAACTTACCACTGCCTTCCTCCCTCGTCCCCCCGCTCTGTCATGAAGGAGGAAAAGCAATTGTCGCTAAGGCCGTATGCTTTGAGGTCTCCACCCCTCCCTTCTCTCTCTCCTCCTTTACACGCTCATCACTCAGCCTCCCTTCTCATTCCTCTTTTCCCTTTACTCATACCCTCTCCATCTCTCCTCCCTACCCTATTATTTTCTCTCTCCCTCTCTCTGCTCACACCTCCTCCTCCTCTCCATAGATAACTGGGCCAGTGTGTGTGTGTGCACGCCTGTGTAGCTGGCAGGGTGCCGTAGAGCTCAGTGGGGAGTGTATGTGACTAAGGCAAGGGAGGACGTGCAGCACGTGTGAAGCCTGTTCAGTTGAATACGGCTTCTTGTACACACACACAGTCAGCAGCCAATCAAGGGCAAACCAGGGCAGGACCAAAAACACTAGACACCTGGCTCTTTCCCCTCCTCTCCCAGGGAAGAATGTCCATCCATCTCACCAGTCTGAGAGAACCCATCCTGTGTACAATCTCCCCATGGCTCTTAGTCTCTCAAGACAAAAAGGGTTGCCTCCCACAATGTAGGAGCTTAACATGTCTGTATGTATACAACGTTACTTTGGAATAGAGGAAAGGGCACAAATAGGAGCTAGCAAGATTGAGATCACAGATGTTATATTTAATGAGTGCCTTTCACAAGCGTCTAGTTTGCATGAGCTTCAGCAATATACCGTATAACGACAGTATGATTTTAGATAGATAGGTGTTATTGTGAAGTGTAAACGTCTAGGAGCAACAACGGCTCAGCCGCGAAGGCCACACAAGCTCACAGAATGGGACTGCTGAAGTGCATAACGTGTACAAATTGCCTGTCCTCAGTTGCAACACTCACCACAGAGTTCCAAACTGCCTCTGGAGACAACGTCTGCAAAAGAACTGTTCGTCGGGAGTTTCATGAAATGGGTTTCCATGGCCGAGCAGCCGCACACAAGCCTAACATCACCATGCTCAATGCCAAGCGACAGCGGGAGTCTTGTAAAGCTCGCCGCCATTGGTCTCTGGAGCAGTGGAAACGCGTTCTCTGGAGTGATGAATCACGCTTCTCCATCTGTCAGTCTGATGATGATGCCAACTGTAAAGTTTGGCGGAGGAGGAATAATGGTCTGGGGCTGTTTTTCCATGGTTCGGGATACGCACCTTAGTTCCATTGTTGGAAAATCTTAATGCCACAGCATACAAGCATTTCGCTACACTCGCATTAACATCTGCTAACCATGTGTATGTGACCAATACAATGACATTCTAGATGATTCTGTGCTTCCAACTGTGGCAACAGTTTGGGGAAGGCCCTTTCCTGTTTCAGCATGACGTTGCTCCCGTGCACAAAGCGAGAACCATACAGAAATAGTTTGTCGAGATCCGTGTGGAAGGACTTGACTGGCCTGCACAGAGCCCTGACTTCAACCCCATCGAACACCTTTGGGATGAATTGGAACGTTGACTGCGAGCCATGCCTAAATCGGACAACATCAAAACGACCCTTGAATAATTAGCGTAAACAATAAATCAACCGTTCCATTTTGGCAATTGCATTCACAAAATCATGCAATTGTTTTTAGTCTTTGCTGTAATAAAGGTTTAACCAAAACCAAAAAACTCTTGTACGCTAAATTTATTTAAAATGTTGTTTACATTGTTCCAAATGGTCAGAGAAATTATATTGTAATCTAACAGCACCTGTTTGGGACACACAATCTAACAGCACCTGTTTGGGACACACAATATGCAAGCAGCTCCTTACCTTCTCTTACTTGATCTCCAGTATTTTCCACAACTAGTCAAATTTATTCCACACATCTGACTCCCCCTTTAACTCCCGAGCAACCAGTAAACAAGCCTCGTTTCATGTTAATTTTTCACGTCCTCTACATTTGTTTTGCTGTTACGTGTTACGGTGTTCAGAGCTTGTTATAACCTATTTTTTGATGTGATTATGATATGCTATAGGTCCGGCCCTATCGATGCATACACGTGTCACGTAAAGAGAGCAAAGGTCAAGGGAAAAGGGAATGTTTTTCCTTAACAAACGAGGCATTTTGGTAACAGAACTTTTCAGTCAGAAATTATTGTAATTGTGTTGCAGCTTCAGCAACACGATAAACATAATGTTCTGTGGTGGTCGCTGCAGCAGGTATGAGAGAGGGATAGGGCGATAAACACTGTTGATGTTCTGTGGTGGCCGCTGCAGCAGGTATGAGAGAGGGATAGGGCGATAAACACTGTTGATGTTCTGTGGTGGCCGCTGCAGCAGGTATGAGAGAGGGATAGGGCGATAAACACTGTTGATGTTCTGTGGTGGCCGCTGCAGCAGGTATGAGAGAGGGATAGGGCGATAAACACTGTTGATGTTCTGTGGTGGTCGCTGCAGCAGGTATGAGAGAGGGATAGGGCGATAAACACTGTTGATGTTCTGTGGTGGTCGCTGCAGCAGGTATGAGAGAGGGATAGGGCGATAAACACTGTTGATGTTCTGTGGTGGTCGCTGCAGCAGGTATGAGAGAAGGATAGGGCGATAAACACTGTTGATGTTCTGTGGTGGTCGCTGCAGCAGGTATGAGAGAGGGATAGGGCGATAAACACTGTTGATGTTCTGTGGTGGCCGCTGCAGCAGGTATGAGACTACGGGTGCTAGTCACAGTCACTCGCTGGTCATTTATTTTATTTTTCATTATTCTTTTTTTTTTACACAACAAGTCTGTGATCGGCACAACCAAATCAATTGCAGTAGGACTCCATCTAGTCATTTGTGTCTCTTAATTATTTAAATCAAACAGTGTGCTTATAGCATCAGACAAGCTCAGTGCATATAGTTGATTTGATTAAAACACATAGGATGCATCATATATGGAAAAATACCTGTTTAAAATGTTCAATCAATCATTTGGTCGAGAGAACAGACTGTCACCAAAGATCATGTTTTAGTAAGGGACAGCTTAGTCCCCGAATAAATAAATAAAATCAATGTCAACTGAGTTGTCTGTTCTTTCGACCAATCGATTGGTCTACATTTTAAGACGTGTATTTTATATATACTGAACAAAAATATAAACGCAACATGTAAAGTGTTGGACCCATGTTTCATGAGCTGAAAAAAAAAGATTACAGAAATGTTTCACACACACAAATAGCTTATTTCACTGAACTTATGTGTACACATTTGTTTACATCCATGTTACTGAACATTTCTCCTTTGCCAAGATAATCCATCCACTTGACAGGTGTGGCATATCAAGAAACTGAATAAACATTAGATTAACCTGTTGAGTGTAGGGGGCAGTATTTTGATGTTTGGATGAAAAAACGTACTCAAATGAAACTGGACCAGAATCTAGAATCTAGAATATGCAAATAATTGTCAGATTAGGATAGAAAACACTCTAAAGTTTCCAAAACTGTTAAAATATTGTCTGTGAGTATAACAGAACCGATATTGCAGGAAATCCAACCCGGAAGTGCTGTTTTTCCTGAAAGCTCTCTGTTCCAATGCCTGCCGTCGCTCCATTTAAAGGGATATCAACCAGATTCCTTTTCCTATGGCTTCCCCATGGTGTGAACAGTCTTTAGACATAGTTTCAGGCTTATTTTGAAAAATGAGCGAGAAAGATCACATTGAGTCATTGGATGGCTGGGTGCCAGCAGCTTTTGCATGCTCGAGCAGCTTGGAGCAGACATTTTCTCGCTCTCTCCTATTGAAGAAGCTACAGTCCCAGTTGCAATATTATCGATTATATATTGTAAAAACAACCTGGGGATTGATTATAAAAAACCGTTTGTTTCTACGAACTTTACGGATACTATTTGGAATTTTCGTCTGCCCGATCTTGACCTCTCGAGCCTGTGGAATTCTGAACATAACCTCCATTTGGTTCGCGCGTTTTTGGATATAAAAATAATCTTTATGGAACAAAAGGAACATTTGTTGTAATTGGGAGCCTCGTGGGTGCAAACATCCGAAGATCATCAAAGGTAAGCGATTAATTTTATTGCTTTTCTGACATTCGTGACCAATCTACTTGGCTGCTAGCTGTTTGTAATGTTTTGTCTACTGAGAGAGAAGTCCTTACATAAATGCTTGGTATGCTTTCGCCGAAAAGCTTTTTTGAAATCTGACACGCCAGGTGGATTAACAACAAGCTAAGCTGTGTTTTGCTATATTGCACTTGTGATTTCATGAAAATTAAATATTTTTAGTAATTTAATTAGAATTTGGCGCTCTGCAATTCAGCAGATGTTAACAAAAATGATCCCGGTAACGGGATGGGTGCATCAAGAAGTTAAACAGCATGATCATTACACAGGTGCATCTTGTGCTGGGGTCAATAAAAGGACTCTAAAATCTGTCATTTTGTCACACAACACAATGTCACAGTTGTCTCAAGTTGAGGGAGCGTGCAATTGGCAGGAATGTTTTTGCCAGATAATTTAATGTTCACTTCCCTACCAACGTCATTTTAGATACGTTTTTCTGTCTGTAATAAAGCCTTTTTGTGGGGGGGGAAACTCATTCTGATTGGCTGGGCCTGGCTCCCAAGTGGGTGGGCCTATGGCTGCGACCCTGCCCAGTTATGTGAAATACATAGGGCCTAATTTATTTATTTCAATTGACTTGATTGACTGAAACTATAACTCAGTAAAAATTGTTGCGTTTATATTTTTATCCAGTACACATAGTTAAATAGAACTATAAGAAATGTAAGATTTGTCCAATTCTATCCAGCTCATGGCTCCAGCTATGCATGTGGTTTGCTAACTTGCTAGATGTCAAGATCAATGTTCTTTGGTTACAGCAGAGATATTCAGTCTCGTCCTGGATCAAGATCCCTGTTGCGTAAACAGTTTTGTGCATAAAAAAATGGAAATTATATATTTTTGGAAATAGCGCCCCTTGTGTGCACATTCAGTTATACAGCATACGGTATGGTACAAAAAAGTTATGACTATCAAAATCTGGACAACACCCAACCCTATTGTGGATACCATTTTTATGTCTCGGTGTCCAGTATAAAGAAGTTAGAGGTAGTTTTGCGAGCCAATGCTAGTCTATGGATATTTGCTAGCATTCTAACTTCCTTCATACTGGACACAGAGACATAAAATTTTTATACACAAGTCGGACTTTGGGAAATTAAAATCCCAAAGTATCCCTTTACTCCCAGACATAGTGCTGTTGCTGCCCTAGGTCTGGGACTTCAGAGAGAACATGGCTCCTCTGACCTCTTTCAGTAGCACATGAATCAGACGCAAACATGTGTATCCATCCACAGCCAACCCAGCTATGTAGTGAAGCTACAACAAGTATTTACAGTAAGTCACAATCTAGTACTGGGAAGTATGGGAGCAAAGGAAACAAAACATGAGGTGGACTGTATTTCTTGAGGAAAACAGTCATAATGTTGGAAAATGTTGGAAAACAAAATGCCTTAGGTTGTCACCCAGAGTCACATTTGTTTCACTTGCAAGCTATAGCACATAATATTTTACAAAAGTACGCTAAAGGGCCATAGAGAAAAGTCTGCTTCTTGTTTTCTTTATTGCCAAGGAAAATCTGGTATTGTAGTATCGCGATACGGGTATCGTGACAACACTACTGTCTAGGGTGATGGAATTCAACATGCTGGGAGGGAAAGCTGCAGCTGAAGCGGCCTTATTTGGACAGATTCCTCAGGACTATGACCATTAGCAAATATACTGCATGCAAACCATAGTTACAGCCTTGGCTGGCTGTAAACGACTACTCAGAAACAGTCAAAAGCAGACAGACTACTACAGCTAACCCTTCTATGAGCTCTACTGGGAATAAGAGCACACCTATCAAATGCACATGAACACACCTAACACCTATCAAATGTATGGCAGCTCCGACACTGTCTGGGTCAGAAGCCCTCAGGTTGGTGTGTGCATTTCTCTGTCTGGTCTGGACAAAACAAAAGTATACATTCACAAGGGAATAGAAACAGAGAGCCACCCTGGCTTATAGTGTCAATGGCACAACACAGGTCTACACACCCGCCAAACAACACACTATTCTTACACTTAATCCAGCAGGGAAGATAGCCTGTCTCATATTTTACCATAGGGTCATAGAGGACCTGTTTTGAACAGGTAGAGAGGCTGCTTACCCCATTAGTTACCGAGGGCGGGGCCTGTTGATATTTACATGACATTTCAGTCATTTAGCAGACGCTCTTATCCAGAGTGACTTACAGTAGTGAGTGCAATGATTGTCATACTTTGTCATACTTTATTCATACTGGTCCCACGTGGGAATCAAAACCACAACCCTGGCATTGCAAAGGCCATGCTCTACCAACTGAGCCACGAGGGACTGGGGCACTGGGGCACTAGGTCACTCCTGGTCCGGGAGGGCTGCTGTGTGTGCAGGCGATGTCCATAGGGGTGTGTACAGTGCTAGCTATGCTACATACCTAGGCTTATAATGTGCTGTAGCAGTTATAGTAGTAGCAGCAGTAGTACCAATAGTAGTAGTAGAAGCAGTTGTACTAATAATAGTAGTACTAATAGCAGTAGTATTAGCAGTACATACCTTTAGACTTGACTCATAATCGGTGTTGCCTTTAAACATGAGGCCCAGTCTCATGTGGATCTCCGTGGCTCGGGAGAAACTGGGGTCAACATAGAGCACTTCCTGAAACGCTTTTATCGCCCTGCACACACACAGAGACACAAGAGGAGAGGGTTAAACATGGGGTGGAACAAAACACGACACATTAAAAAAAAAAGACTTTCATTCACAAAAGCAAAAATGTGTGGAAATAACCTAAGGGTGCTTTTTTTCATGGGATAAAAATAGAGTGAGTAGCTATGGCAAAGAACTAAAGGACTGTTGATTCTGAATGCTAGAGCATCCCTGAATTGTGTGGGTGTGTGTGAGTGAAAGAGCAAGCACCGCTGTCACCAAAATTACCCCCACCCACAACCACCCCGATATAAACCAAAAAAAATAAGACACCCCATATAGGCTACAAAACAATCATACTCCACTCTACTGCTCCACCCCTCTCCTATACAAATACACACATCTTACAAATAAACACCAACTATAACAACGTACACAAATAAATACACTCACAGTGCGGTTGTGAAAACAAAGGCTATCGTATGTCACCACGGAGGTCTGCCACAGCAAGAGAGACTACAGTAGAAACACTGATCTCACTGCTGAGGCTGCCTGTGCACTGCTCGCTCGCACGCACGCACGCACACACGCACGCACGCACACACACGCTGCTGTGCTGAAGCAAAGCACTGAACCCATTGGCCTCTCTCCCCCTCCTATCCCTGTTCCAATCCTTCCTTCCTCCCGCTCTCGTTCATTTGTTCCCTCCAGAGAGCTAGGCGCTCCAGCTTCTCTAGGCTGGAACAGATTGGCAGAGACACAGAGCAAACGGCAGACAAGCTAACAGAGAATACCTTCTACAGGACAGACAGATAAGAGGCAGAACACTAAACAATACCAAGTGTTCTCTGACTGAACCCCAATTATACCAGAGTTAAGCTATTAGTGACAAAGTCGTGTTGTATTATGAATCTGACGTAGGCCATATAACCCACTGCTTTAGCCCTGTAGCTCTCCAGGAACAATGTTGGTGACTAGGACAGGGAATTCCCAGGGAACTAACGATAGATTATAACTATACTTTGGTGCCGATACGGCATGTATTGCCATACACAGGGCTGCGCACAATTGGCCCAGCGTCGTCTAGGGTTGGCAGGGGTAGGACATCATTGTAAAAAAACATTTGTTCTTAACTGTCTTGCCTAGTTAAAAAAAAAAAGAATAATAATAATTGCAATTCGATACTGTGATTTTATTGCGATTTGATGTTCCAAACATATTGCTCACCATGTCTGCTGCAGAGAGATAAGAGAGAGAACTACTTTTGATCAGTCATGGCAATAAAAAGGGCTGAAAACAAAAATGGTGCAGGTACAGTCAACTAGCGCAAAAATAATATCCCGATATGTAACTGTCAATTTTCCCCCCATCTCTATTGGTGACCACTTCTCTGGCCCTATGAGGTAACATTACATCTTTCAGCTCTGAATTCCTCAGAAGTCTCTAGCTGGTGATGTAACATGTCCTACATTGAGGGAGAAACCCAAATGACCCGCTTCTCTGTATCCCCCCCCCCCCCCATGTGGAACTCCCTTCCCCTGGGAGAGAGAAGGGCTATACTATATACAGTACCAGTCAAAAGTTTGGACACACCTACTCATTCAAGTGTTTTTCTTTCTTTTTAGTACTTTCTACATTGTAGAACAATAGTGAAGACATCAAAACTATGAAATAACACAAAAAAGTGTTAAACAAATCAAAACATATTTTGTATTTTAGATTCTTCAAAGTAGTCACCCTATGCCTCTTGAGCATTCTCTCAACCAGCTTCATGATGTCGTCACCTGGAACGCATTTCAATTAACAGGTGTGCCTTCTTAAAAGTCCATTTGTGGAATTTCATTCCTTCTTAATGCATTTGAGCCAATCAGTTGTGTTGTGACAAAGTGGGTATACAGAAGATATCCCTATTTGATAAAAGTCCGTATTATGGCAAGAACAGCTCAAATAAGCATAGAGAAATGACAGTCCATCACTATTTTAAGACATGAAGGTCAGTCAATCCGGAAAAGGTCAATAACTTTGAAAGTTTCTTCAAGCGCCATGATGAAACTGGCTCTCATGCGGACCGCCACAGGACAGGAAAACCCAGAGTTACCTCTGCTGCAGAGGATAAGTTAGAGTTACCAGCCTCAGATTGCAGCCCCAAAAAAGCTTCAGAGTTCTCCACATCAACTGTTCAGAAGAGACTGCGTGAATCAGGTCTTCATAGTCGAACTGCTACAAATAAACCACTACTAAAGGACACCAATAAGAAGAAGAGACTTGCTTGGGCCAAGAAACACAAGCAATGGGCATTAGAACGGTGGAAATCTGTCCTTTGGTCTGATGAGTCCAAATTGGCGACTTTTGGTTCCAACCGCCGTGTCTTTGTGAGACGCAGAGAGGTGAACGGATGATCTCTGCGTGTGTGGTTCCCACCATGAAGGATGGAGGTGGTGGTGTGATGGTGTAGGGGTGATTTGTTGGTGACACCATCAGTGATTTATTTAGAATTCAAGGCACACTTAACTAGCATGGCTACCACAGCATTCTGCAGCAATACGCCATCCCATCTGGTTAGCGCTAAGTGGGACTGTCATTTGTTTTTCAACAGGACAATGACCCAAAACACACCTCCAGGTTGTGTAAGGGCTATTTGACAAAGGAGAGTGATGGCATGCTGCAACAGATGACCTGGCCTCCACAATCCCCCGACCTTAACCAATTTGAGATGGTTTGGGATGAGTCAGACCGCAGAGTGAAGGAAAAGCAGTGCTCAGCATGTGGGAACTCCTTCAAGACTGTTGGAAAAGCATCCTCTTGAAGCTGGTTGAGAGAATGCCAATCGTGTGCAAAGCTGTTATCAAGGCAAACTGTGGCTACTTTGAAAAATGTTAAATATATTTGGATGTTTTTAACAATTTGGATTACTAAATTATTCAATGTAGAAAATAGTAAAAATAAAGAAAAACCCTTGAATGAGTAGGTGTGTCCAAATGTTTGACTGGTACTGCTCAGTGACTTCTAACAAGTCAATTCATAAAATTTCTCCCTGCTAGAGCTGCTGGTCAACTGTAAGTGCTGTTATTGTTAAGTGAAAATGTCTAGGAGCAACAACGGCTCAGACACGAAGTGGTAGGCCACACAAGCTCATGGAACGGTACCGCCAAATGCTGAAGCGCGTAGCTCGTAAAAATCGTCTGTCCTCGGTTGCAACACTGGAAGCAACATCAGTACAACTGTTTGTCGGGAGCTTCATGGTCAAGAAACCGCATACAAGCCTGGGGGGGAAGGCCCTTTTTCTGTTTCAGCATGACCATTTTTATTTATTTAACTTTTTTATTTGACCTTTATTTAACTAGGCAAGTCAGTTAAGACCAAATTCTTATTTTCAATGACGGCCTAGGAACAGTGGGTTAACTGCCTGTTCAGGGGCAGAACGGCAGATTTATACCTTGTACAATGTTCCAATATCTACTGGAAAGCCTTCCAAGAAGGAATGGAGGCTGTTAGAGCAGCAAAGGAGGAAACCAACTCTATATTAATGACCATGATTTTGGAATGTGACGTTCGACAAGCAGGTGTCCACATACTTTTGGTCATGCCGTGTTTGTAAACTTGGCAGGCTGACAGCACTGGAGGCACTCAAGGTCAAGGCAGGGGAGAAGGGGGGGCAAGGACCAGAACTAGGGTTGGTGTTGGCCAGCTTGTCCAACACCTATCCAAACTGAAAAAGATCTCCTGGTCAAAAAAGTTGCACTTAAAACAATGGAGCACTCAAAAGTGTGCAAGTATCTATTTACTGTTATAGATGAATGCCTCACAAGCTAATGGAATGGCTGGAGTTGACCGATGCAAAACACATTTCTTTTTAATAAGGCCTAAGCATCTCATCATGCTCGTGGTATACATTGCTAATGGATGGCTCCCCAATGCAATCATTAAATCAAGCTATATTTATACAGCACACTTCAGATGTAGAATGCAACGCAATGTGCTTTACAGGGGGAAAAAAAATATTTAAACAATTCAAATAAATGACATACGCAACAAACATAAGAGGAAAAAAAGGACAAACTAAAAAAACACTAAGGAAGAGTAAAGCTAAAAAGATGTGTTTTAAGATCACAGTTTCAGCCCTGCTCAGGTTCTCTGGCAGGCTATGCCTCTCCATGCCTCTTAGTCATAGGCTTTGGGATAGTTAAAAGGCCAGTACTAGAGGACTTGAGGGACCTACTGGGTACATAACTTAAAAGCATGTCTGACTTGTATTTAAAAAGCCAATAGAAGAACCTTAGATCTAAAACTCAGGCAGCCAGTGCATTACCCATTACCAATAACACTTTTTGGAGAAAAGCAAAACAAAAATTGCCTGATCGGATGGCTTAACTGTTGGCTTTATAACATTTAGATCCAATATGGCTCCTAATCATGGCAGTAACATTAGCTGCATTATTCTTGATAAAACAACTAACACGTAGATGCATAATGACTGCCTGGACAACATTTAGATTCAAGATGACAGCCAGTTGCATCAGACACATCCTCGCAGTATTACTCCTTATGGAAACTAATAGAGGGGGCCTACCTTCTCTGTCCTGCCTGGGCCTCTGAGGAGGGGGGCTGCACTGGCCTAGACAGGGAGAAAGGGGACCTACAGTAGTCAATATCAGGCAATGCCACAGACACCTAGCAGCACTACACAGCCTCAGCAAAGCACTTACTCAACAAGGACCCAAGTACAGTAATACATTCCCCATCACAGGTATATGGGGAGGGAGGGTATTTAGTTACTACTCCTCTGGTGCAATGTAGGAGATTTGAATTATTCAGTTAGTAATTTATATAGTGGCACCTCTCCTACTAGCTACTTGAAAATTGAAAAAAACAGTCTATTCTCTCGCTCCAAAACCATTGTTTTAATTCCTTAGTCTAAGACGTTGGGGAGGGGGGTGCTAAACTGACATCTGGAATGGTTTTTAAAAAGGGTCATACTATGGATAATTTAGCTGATTTGGAATTTTAAGTCAACTTTAGGTATAATAAAACATTTAAAGATTGGGATAAAATATAGATTTTGGGCCATTATTACTAAAGCCATAGAACGCATTGAATAACACATTCATAAATGGCAAAAAGGACAGCAAAAAAAAAAGTCGTAAGAAACAAGGTTTTGAAATGTCTGTCATAAATCTAGGATTCAAATGTATATATATATATATATATATCTGTCATAAATGTCTGTCATAAATCTAGGATTAATTTTTTTTTTTTTTATTATATATATATATATATATATATGTCATAAATCTAGGATTAAAATAGATATATGTCTGTCATAAATCTAGGATTAAAAATATATATATATACATATATGGGCTCCCGAGTGGCGCAGTGGTCTAGGCACTGCATCTCAGTGCAAGAGGCATCACTACAGTCCCTGGTTCGAATCCAGGCTGTATCACATCCGGCCGTGATTGAGAGTAAAATAGGGCGGGCACAATTTGCCCAGCGTCATCTGGGTTAGGCCGGGATAGGCCGTCAATGTAAATAAGAATTTGTTCTTTTAACTGAATTGCCTAGTTAAATAAAAAATATATATATATCTCTATCTATCTCCGGAGCGCGCACACACACACACACACAAATAACTCACGCCCTGACCTTAGTTCCTTTTTTATGTCTACGTTTTAGTTTGGTCAGGGCGTGAGTTGGGGTGGGCATTCTATGTTGTGTATTCTAGGTTTTGTATTTCTGTGTTTGGCCTGGTATGGTTCCCAATCAGAGGCAGCTGTCGATCGTTGTCTCTGATTGAGAACCATACTTAGGCAGCCTGTTTTCCCACTATGGTTTGTGGGTAGTTGTTTTCTGTGTCTGTGTTTTACCATACAGAATTGTTTCGGTTTTCATTTGTATTCAGTGTTCGGTTATATTTCATTAAAATGTGGATACTTACCACGCTGCGCATTGGTCCGATCTTTCCTACTCCTCCCCAGAAGAGGAGGAAAACCGTTACAGAACTACCCACCAAAAAAGGACCAAGCAGCGTGGTAACCTGGCGCAGAGGGTTCTGGAATCTTGGACTTGGGAGGAGATACTAGAAGGCAAGGGACCCTGGGCACAGGCTGGGGAATATCGCCGCCCCAAGGAAGAACTGGAGGCAGCGAGAGCTGAGCGGCGGCGATTTGAGGTAAGGCAGTGCAACAGGCAAGAGAGGCAGCCCCCCCAAAAAAATGTGGGGGGGGGCACACCGGGAGATTGGCGGAGTCAGGCAATAGACCTGAGCCAACTGGTCAGGCACCATGTTATGCGGTCAAGTGCAAGGTGTCGCCAGTACGTGCTCTTAGTCCGGTGCACTATAGGCCAGACCCCCGCAAATGCCATGCGAGAGTGGGCATCCAGCCAGGGCGTATTGTGCCGGCCCAGCGTGTTTGGTCTCCGGTGCTCCGTTTCGGCGCAGGATCGGCTCTGCGTGCTGTGTCTCCGGAGCGCTGGGAGGGTCTTAGTGCGTCCTATGCCTGCGTTTCGCACGTGCCGGGCGAATGTGGGTATTGAGCCTAAGGGAGAGGTGCGAGTGGGTATGCACCAGATCTCCAGTGCTCACCCACAGCCCGATTCAACCTGTGCCTGCACTCTGGAGGGTCCGGGCTAAAGTGGTCATCCAGCCTGGAGGAATGGTGTCGTGGCTGCGCACCAGAGCTCCAGTGCTCCCCCACAGCCCGGTCCATCCGGTGCCTCCTCCACGCACCAGGCCTCCTGTAGCTCTCCCCAGCCTGGTGGGTCCTGTCTCCTCCCTCCAGGTTCTCCTGTCTGTCCAGAGCTGCCCGTCACTCCGGCGCAGCAGGAGTCGCCCGCCTATTTGGGGCCCACTGCAAGGGTCCACAATCCGAGGTGCCCACCCAGACCCTCCCCTATGGGTTTAGATTTTGCTTCCGGAGTCCGCACCTTTTATATATTTATATACACATATATACATATATACATATATACATACATACACACACACACACAGTCACGTCCTGACCTTAGTTCCTTTTTTATGTCTCTGTTTTAGTTTGGTCAAGGCGTGCGTTGGAGTGGGCATTCTGTGTATTCTAAGTTTTGTATTTATGAGTTTGGCCTGGTATGGTTCCCAATCAGAGGCAGCTGTCGATCGTTGTCTCTGATTGAGAACCATACTTAGGCAGCCTGTTTTCCCACTATGGTTTGTGGGTAGTTTTCTGTGTCTGACCATACAGAACTGTTTCGGTTTTCATTTATTTCTCTTGTTCCTTTGTGTTCGGTTATATTTCATTAAAATAGGGACACTTACCACGTTGCGCATTGGTCTGATCTTTCCTACTCCTCCTCAGAGGAGGAAAACCGTTACACACACACACTACACCTACCCATTCAAGAGTTTTTATTTGTACTATTTTCTACATTGTATAATAGTGAAGACATCAAAACTATGAAATAACACATGGAATCATGTAGTAAACAAAAGTGTTAAATCAAAATATATTTGAGATTCTTCAAAATAGCCACCTTTTGCCTTGATAATAATCTTGGCATTCTCTCAACCAAGCTTCATGAGGTAGTCACCTGAAATGCATTTAAATTAACAGGTGTGCCTGTTAAAAGTTCATTTGTGGAATTGGAGATTTTTGGTTCCAACCGCTGTGTCTTTGTGAGATGCGGTGTGGGTGAACGGATGATCTCTGCATGTGCATTTCTGTAACTTCTTCAAGACTTTTGGAAAAGCATCCAGGTGAAGTTGGTTGAGAAAATGCCAAGAGTGTACAAAGCTGTCATCAAGGCAAAGGGTGGCTATTTGAAGAATCTCATATAAAACATATTTTGATTTGTTTGACACTTTTCTGGTTACAACATGATTGCATTTGTGTTATTTCATAGTGTTGATGTCTTCACTATTATTCTACAATGTAGAAAATAGTAAAAATAAAGAGAACCCCTTAGGTAGGTGTCCAAACATTTGACCACACACACACAGAGAGAGATAGAGAATGCATTCGTTAAGAATTCAGACCCCTTGACTTTTCCCACATTTTGTTACGTTACAGCCTTCTTCTAAAATTGACTAAAATGTTTTTTCCCCAATCTACACACAATACTAATAATAATAATTTATTCAAAACAAAATGACTGAAATCACATTTACATAAGTATTCAGACCCTTTACTTAGTACTTTGTCGAAGCACCTTTGGCAGCAATTACAGCCTTGAGTCTTCTTGGATATAACGCTACAAGCTTGATTACACCTGTATTTGGGGAGTTTCTCCCATTCTTCTCTGCAGATCCTCTCAAGCCCTGGCAGGTTGTCTGGAGACCGTCGCTGCACAGCTATTTTCAGGTCTCTCCAGAGATGTCCGGGCTCTGGCTTGGCCACTCAAGAACATTCAGAGACTTGTCCCGAAGCCACTCCTGCGTTGTCTTGGCTATGTGCTTAGGTTCGTTGTACTGTTGGAAGGTGAACCTTCACCCATGTCTGAGATCCTGAGAGCAGGTTTTTATCAAGAATCTCTCTGTACTTTGCTCCATTCATCTTTGCCTCAATTCTGACTAGTCTCCCAGTCCCTACCGCTGAAAAACATCCCCAAACCATGATGCTGCCACCATGTTTCACTGTAGGGATGGTGCCAGATTTCCTCCAGACGTGAAGCTTGGCATTCAGCCCAAAGTGTTCAATCTTGCTTTTATCAGACCAGAGAATCTTGTTTCTCATGGTCTGAGAGTCTTTAGGTGCCCCTTGGCAAACTCCAAGTGTCTGTCATGTGCCTTTTACTGAGGATTGGCTTCTGTCTGGCCACTCTACAATAAATGCCTGATTGGTGGAGTGCTGCAGAGATGGTTGTCCTTCTGGAAGGTTCTCTCATCTCCAGAGGTACTCTGGAGCTCTGTCAGAGTGACCATCAGGTTCTTGGTCACCTCCCTGACAAAGGCCCTTCTTCCCCGATTACTCAGTTTGGCCGGGCGGCCAGCTCTAAGAGTCTAAGTGGTGCCAAACTTCTTCCATTTAAGAATGGAGGCCACTGTGTTCTTGGGGACCTTCAATGCTGCAGAAATGTTTGGGTACCCTTCCCCAGATCTGTGCCTCGACGCAATCCTGTCTCAAGAGCTCTACGGATAATTCCTTCGACCTCATGACTTGGTTTTTGCTGACATGCACTGTCAACTGTGGGATCTTACATAGACAGGTGTGTGCCTTTCCAAATCATGTCCAATCAATTGAATTTACCACAGGTGTAGAAACATCAAGGATAATCAATGGAAACAAGAGGCACCTGAGGTCAACTTCGAGTTTCATTGCAAAGGGTCTGAATACTTATGGATATCTTTATTTTTACAATTTCTAAAAACATGTTTTTGCTTTGTCATTTTGGGGTTTGCGTGTAGATATGAGGAACTTTTTTTATTTAATAAATTGAAGAATAAGGATGTAATGTAACAAAGTGGAAAAATTCAAGGGGTTTGAATACTTTCCGAATGTACTGTCTGTATGTATGTATTTTACACACACACACACATACACACATTAAACCTCTTTTTGGGGGGTAGGCACAAAACTACATTCATACTTTCATTCTTTTATTTTACCGGTAACCTTCAGACAAGTCCCGTGACTTCTGGGCGCAATAGAACAAAACGGAGAACACCATCATGTTTGTGTGAATCTCCCCGTTCCATAGAGTGGTTGTTCGTAGGTCAAACCATTTGGATGCTACAGACGTTTTCGTGAAAAGACCTTACACCCGCAGATGTGAAGTGCGACACTGGCGGATTGAGACGCATCCAATGCCAAACTGATATCTCTAGCTTAAACTGAAATAATTTTATGGACATTTTCTTGTTATGAAACTTATATTCAAATCGACTTTGGGGGGGTTAAATACCAGCTTTAGCAGTGGGAGAAAACAGTGAGCGACAACGATGGCCGTGAACTGGATTACACACACAGAGCACCCACTGCAGTGTCGACAGCATCAAAACAAAGCCACCCCTGTCAAGACTGTGTGCATGTGTGTGTGCACATGTGAGTGTGTTAGTTTGCAGAGTAATACACCCCGCCACACACAACAGAGCATATCACACTACATCCTCTTCCTCTCCCCACACTTTAACCTTTCATGACTATAACCTGAGCATGTACAGTCGTGGCCAAAAGTTTTGTGAACGACAAATATTAATTTCCACAACGTTTGCTGCTTCAGTGCATTTAGATATTTTTGTCAGATGTTACTATGGAATACTGAAGTATAATTACAAGCATTTCATAAGTGTCAAAGGCTTTGATTGACAATTACATGAAGTTGATTCAAAGACCTCTTTTTCAAGACCTCTGCAATCCACCCTGGCATACTGTCAATTCACTTCTGGGCCACATCCTGACTGATGGCAGCCCATTCTTGCATAATCAATGCTTGGAGTTTGTCAGAATTGGTAGGTTTTTGTTTGTCCACTTGCCTCTTGAGGATTGAACACAAGTTCTCACTGGGATTAAGGTCTGGGGAGTTTCCTGGCCATGGACCCAAAATATCGATGTTTTGTTCCCCGAGCCACTTAGTTATCACTTTTGCCTCATGGCAAGGTGCTCCATCATGCTGGAAAAGGCGTTGTTCATCACCAAACTGTTCCTGGATGGTTGGGAGAAGTTGCTCTCGGAGGATGTGTTGGTACCATTCATTATTCATGGCTGTGTTCTTAGGCAAAATTGTGAGTGAGCCCATTCCCTTGGCTGAGAAGCAACCCCACACATGAATGATCTCAGGATGCTTTACTGTTGGCATGACACAGGACTGATGGTAGCGCTCACCTTGTCTTCTCTGGATGGCCCAAACAATCGGAAAGGGGATTCATCAGAGAAAATTGCTTTACCCCAGTCCTCAGCGGTCCAATCCCTGTACCTTTTGCAGAATATCAGTCTGTCCCTGATGTTTTTCCTGGAGAGAAGTGGCTTCTTTGCTGCCCTTCTTGACACCAGGCTGTCCTCCAAAAGTATTCGCCTCACTGTGTGTGCAGATGCACTCACACCTGCCTGCTGCCACTCCTGAGCAAGCTCTGTACTGGTGGTGCCCCGATCCCGCAGCTGAATCAACTTTAGGAGACGGTCCTGGCGCTTGCTGGACTTTCTTGGATGCCGTGAAGCTTTCTTCACAACGATTGAACCGCTCTCCATGAAGTTCTTGATGATCCGATAAATGGTTGATGTTGGTGCAATCTTACTATCAGCAATATCCTTGCCTGTGAAGCCCTTTTTGTGCAAAGCAATGATGATGGCACGTGTTTCCCTTGCAGGTAACCATGGTTGACAAAGGAAGAACAATGATTCCAAGCACCACCCTCCTTTTGAAGCTTCCAGTCTGTTATTCAAACTCAATCAGCATGACAGAGTGATCTCCAGCCTTGTCCTCGTCAACACTCACACCTGCGTTAACGAGAGAATCACTGACATGTCAGCTGGTCCTTTTGTGGCAGGGCTGAAATGCAGTGGAAATGTTTTTTTTGGGGGGGGGGATTCAGTTAATTTGCAAAGAGGGACTTTGCAATTAATCTGATCACTCTTCATAACATTCTGGAGTATATGCAAATTGTCATCATATAAACTGAGGCAGCAGACTTTGTGAAAATGTATATTTGTGTCAGGATTTCCTTTCCCTGAACTGTCAAAGTTAGTCATCCCAAATCCCCTGAATCACCAACAGGCTCTAGTCTCGATGCATATAACATTTTCAAAGTTGGCTCATTCTATATTTGCTGTCAGCAGTGTTCTAGGCTATATTTGCTGTCAGCAGTGTTCTAGGCTATATTTGCTGTCAGCAGTGTTCTAGGCTATATTTGCTGTCAGCAGTGTTCTAGGCTATATTTGCTGTCAGCAGTGTTCTAGGCTATATTTGCTGTCAGCAGTGTTCTAGTCTATATTTGCTGTCAGCAGTGTTCTAGGCTATATTTGCTGTCAGCAGTGTTCTAGGCTATATTTGCTAGAAGCAGTGTTCTAGGCTATATTTGCTATAAGCAGTGTTCTAGGCTATATTTGGCTTAAAAGTGGCAGAAGCAGTAAATGGCAACATTCTTCGAAAAACAAAACGTCATATAAAAACCATGACAGTACTGATAGGCTGAATGCTTGACTGACACAGTAATTCCGACAAGATAACAGGTAGCCTATTCCTCAACAGTCACTCCCAGTCACTCTCAAGGGTTAAATGCAAACACACAGTAAAGAACATACAATAGCTAGACAAATGTATTGTATTACCACACAATTTCAGGACTCATTTCGAAGCCCATGAGGTCATTAAATGCTGAAATAGTGAAGCAAATATAGGTCACTGGTCTCTAGCCCAAAGAACGTACTAGAGTGCAATGGAAAATACTGAGGATGTGCAGCTACTTACCACTGAAATGCGTTGTAATGGAAGTAAACCATACCAAGGCCATATAAAAAGGCAGCATTCTGAAAGAGGGGGAGAAAACAATGAGTGGCAGAAACAGCACCAGAGCACTTATTTCTCAAACATCAATGCTTTTTTGGTTTTTTAAAGATGCCGTGACTGAACAACACTGATTACTCACTCAAGTTTAAACAACATAGACCATGAAACCAACCAGATCCCTAATAACATTAAGTCCTGGTTGAGCAATCTCACTGGAAAGTATCAGAGGCTCAAAGGTCAATGGCTAACACATAAACATCTCTCTGTGCCAGTTCCCTGTGGGGAGTCTGCGGGGGGTTAATCTGCTGCTCCAGTCACACCTGCCCAGGTAGAGAAACATACCTGGTGAAACAAACCTACACACCTCAACACTGTCACTATATTACTGCACCAGATATGGTTTAGTTAACAGAGACAGAAACAGTAGCCCCCTCATCCCCGAAAGGATTAAAGTGCATTCTACTGTATGTCCATAGGGTAACTGGTAGAGTAGAAGCCCAAATACATACTTCGGTTCATTTCAAATGAGTCAAATTCACCTTTCAGGGGTAACTGTTGTGGCCCAGTTTCATATAACAAACTGTAGTAATAGTCAGAACTGAAACCGGTAGAGGTGTTAAATCTCTAACCACATCACCTCCTACTCAGACAAACACACAAATCAAGTGGAAAACCAATTGCACGTTCAATACCAATCAGAGGTAAATACTGCACATAACGCCATTCAGAGCGCTTCACTACCAAAACACGAGAGAGAGCGTGAGAAGACTCACTGCACCATCTATGAAGCTTGGACTGAAGAGAGAGCAGGACAGGAAGGAACAAACTAATTCTGCTTCCACCAGCCATCAAAAGTGTTAAGTCTAGAAAAAGCTGAGAACAGCTGGGTTTTAGAAAACCCCGTTTTCTAAAACGCAGCTATTCTCAGCTCTTTCTAGACTTAAGGGTGAGAGTGAGACAATCAGTGAGTTGAGAAACAGCGAGGAAGCATAAGTCAGAGTAAGGATGTTTCTGAAAGCCTGTTAGTCTATGCTACATATTCATTCATCTCATGTGCAGTTGAAGTCGGTAGTTTACGTACACTTAGGTTGGAGTCATTAAAACTCGTTTTTCAACCACTCCACAAATTTCTTGTTAACAAACTATAGTTTTGGCAAGTCGGTTAGGACATCTACTTTGTGCATGACACAAGTCATTTTTCCAAAAATTGTTTACAGACAGAATATTTCACTTATAATTCGCTGTATCACAATTCAAGTGGGTCAGAAGTTTACATACACTAAGTGCCTTTAAACAGCCTGGAAAATTCAAGAAAATTATGTCATGACTTTAGAAGCTTCTGATATCATTTGAGTCAATTGGAGGTGTACCTGTGGATGTATTTCAAGGAATACCTTCAAACTCAGTGCCTCTATGCTTGACATCATTTGAAAATAAAAATAAATCAGCCAAGACATCAGAAAAAAATTGAAGACTCCACAAGTCTGGTTCATCTTTGGGAGCAATTTCCAAATGCCAAAAAGGTACCACATGCATCTGTACAAAAAATAGTACGCCAGTATAAACACCATGGGACCATGCAGCCACCATACCACTGAGGAAGGAGATGCGTTCTGTCTCCTAGAGATGAACGTACTTTGGTGCGAGAAGTGCAAATCAATCCCAGAACAGCAGCAAAGGACCTTGTGAAGATGCTGGCGGAAACCGGTACAAAAGTATCTATATCCACAGTAAAATTAGTCCTATAACGACATATCCTGAAAGGCCGCTCAGCAAGGAAGAAGCCACTGCTCCAAACCCGCCATAAAAAAGCCAGACTACGGTTTGTAACTGCACATGGGGACAAAGATCGTACTTTTGGAGAAATGTCCTCTGGTCTGATGAAACAAAAATAGAACTGTTTGGCCATAATGACCATCGTTACATTTGGAGGAAAAAGGGGGAGGCTTGCAAGCTGAAGAACACCATCCCAACTGTGAAGGACAGGGTGGCAGCATCATATTGTGGGGCTGTTTTGCTGTAGGAGTGACTGGTGCACTTCACAAAATAGATGGCATCATGAGGAGGTAAAATTATGTGGATATATTGACGCAACATCTCAAGACATTAGTCAGGAAGTTAAAGCTTGGTCGCAAATGGGTCTTCCAAAAAGACAATGACCCCAAGCATACTTCCAAGGTTGTGCTAAAATGGCTAAGGACAACAAAGTCACGGTGTTAGAGTGGCCATCACAAAGCCCTGACATCAATCCCATAGAAAATTTGTGGGCAGAACTGAAAAAGCATGTGCGAGTAAGGAGGCCTACATACCTGGCTCAGTTACACCAGCTCTGTCAGGAGGATTGGGCCAAAATTCACCCAACTTATTGTGGGAAGCTTGTGGAAGGCTACTCGAAACATTTGACCCAAGTTAAACAATTTAAAGGCAATGCTACCAAATACTAATTGAGTGTATGTAAACTTCTGGCCAACTGGGAATGTGATGAAAGAAATAAAAGCTGAAATAAATCATTCTCTACTATTATTATTGTGACAGTTCACATTCTTAAAATAAAAGTGGTGATTCTAACTGTCCTAAAACAGGGATTTTTTTACTAGGATTAAATGTCAGGAATTGTGAAACTGAGTTTAAATGTGTGTGGCTAAGGTGTATGTAAACTTCCGACTTCAACTGTATCTATCCCATGAGAGACAGAGAGACCCAGTTAAGTTCAGTCAATGTTTTAACCATTTCTTCCAGACTGCTCTCCCTCTTAGTTCAACCTGCCACCCTGATCCGGTTTCAGCCCTTCCTTATGCTGGTCTCAAGCCACAGCCCTCTCTCCTAGGCAGCCCCTAACCCCAGCCCTCTCTCCCAGGCAGCCCCTGTCCCAGCTCCCTAACCCCAACCCTCTCTCCCAGGCAGCCCCTGTCCCAGCTCCCTAACCCCAGCCCTCTCTCACAGGCAGCCCCTGTCCCAGCTCCCTAACCCCAGCCCTCTCTCCCAGGCAGCACCCGTCCCAGCTCCCTAACCCCAGCCCAGGATAGATCCTCCAACTCTCTCCCAACTCTGCAGCAGTGAAACCCAACACTGTCTGCCCCCATCACTGTCAAACCCCCCCCAACACATCATTTCACCCTCCAATAGGCACCACTGCAGACTGAAACTTTAACATCCATCCATCTCTTATCCACCCACACTGGGAACAGGGAGAAGCCACACCACCAGAGAACTGGTGGCTGGCCTGGCTAGGTCAAAATGTCTCACCAAGATTGACCTATGAGGTGACCCAGCTACTGGAGAACAACTGCCCTTGTCTAACTCCATTCTTTATTATCATCACAGTTGTTTTATGCCAAGAGAACCAGGGGTCATCAGCAGTCAACAGCTAGACGTACTTGGATACATGCTGTTTAAGTAGCAACTCACCTTCCAGTAGTCCGACTGTAAACTGTAGTATCTCTGGTATGCAGATAATGCTGAGAGAGAGAGAAAAGTTACTGAAGACAAATACAATGGGGTTACAATAAGTTTACATTTCACCATCTCCATAACACAGATTCTTTCCATTCAATCTTGTGGTGCCACTACCTCAAGCAATATTGGACTGAATTTCTGCCCAGGGCATTAAAAGAAACTGTTATTTGAAGTTAACACTCCCAATAAACACGCATTCCAGAAAACACACAAATGAAATGTTAAGAATACTAGAGAGACATCTTCAGTCAACTCTGTCAGACTTTTAGTCATAGAAAGCCTCGAGCCATCTACAGACAATGGCAGTGGAATTGCATAACGGCAGAGAAGAGAATGCTCAGACAATCAAGTGTGACAACAGAGAGAGCAGACCACTCCACATTAGGGGTGTGAACATTTAAATGAAATTGGGATTTTTAACGCTAAGAAAAACCCATAACTGAAGAAAAAAAATAGTGTTTGTTTTTTCACAAAATTAAAATCACAGTGCACTGGTCACAAAACATATTTCCTGTGTTATAACCTAACTAGACGATAGGCTATGAAGACCTGGAGTCAACACTGGGAGTCGACGTGCCAGGAGTGGAGGAATAAAACAATTTGGAGTCGACGCTCCACCACTACGTCAAAAGTTGGAAAAATGGAAAAGAAAGGCAAGCAACAGCAGCAAAGTCCTGTATGGCAATACTTTGAGAAGTTAAATGAAAAGGAAATACAAACTTTGAGATGTGGAAGTGAGGTACAGTAAAGGTAGTACATGTGCAATGCTTAACCATCTGAAAGGGACGCACCGTGAGACCTAAACCGTTGCCGACAGCAGTGCAGAAACATTGTGAATTCACGCGGAATTTGATGGATTTCTCTTATCCTTTTAACCAGAAAACCAATAAGTAAATGGCTGTTTAAACGCTAAGAACATTTTTACATTTCTTACATCCCTACTCCACATACAAACATGACAGTCTAGTATATCCTTTCCTAGTCTTTTTGTACGTGGTTTCTGGAGATTAAGAGCGAAGGCGTGTAGTCTTGCTGGCGGATGCTGCTGCTTTAAATCCCAATGTCGAAATACTACATTCTGCCAAACATACAATTACAAAAGCATTTCTGTTACATTAAGGACACAACTAAAAGGGCTGCAGTAGCCTAAATGGATTTGCTGAATGTCAGCTGCAATTCAGACATTTACAGCAAATTGGTACAGCTTAAATTCAGGATGTGATCTGTCAATCAACTCAAGTGTGTGTGTGTGTGTGTGTGTGTGTGTGTGTGTGTGTGTGTGTGTGTGGTGTGTGCATGCATGCATGTTCACCTTTTGGATAGTCCTGCAGGAGGAGGTTGAAGTGTCCCAGCTGGCAGAACATCTCTGGCTCTACCTTCCCTTCTGCCTTCAGGATGGCAGAGTCATAGCAGCTTACAGCCTGGAGAGAGATGGGAGAGGAAGGTTACATTTGAATCATTTCAACACCCCTTAGCCTATTAGACAGTGGCCTAAGGACGGTCCACAACTTTTAGAAATCCACACCTAAATCTAGGCCTAAGTCTCCACAAAAAAAAAATAACTTCTGTAATGCCAAGAAATAGTGATGATTGCAAGAGGAACTTCAAAACAATGACAGCCATCTAATCATTTACAAAGAGCAACACGCAAGTCCATCGCCTAGCTTGAATATCACTGAACCATATGATTGATCCTCTCATAGAATAGATACAGGTATATGGCAGAGGTTGACCCAGACACACATAGCAAACGGATGTCTTTTTCAGCGGCCACACAAATCTTCCAGATAGTTAGAACCACAGAAAATCAAAAGAGGGAAGTGAGTGTGTTTGTTTGTACCCAGTTTTGCTGAGTGCCAAATGAGAGAGTAGCTCCTAGAAAACGGCCAGTGTGCTAGAGGCTGGAGCCTCACTGGGTGAATAGGAAGGAAGCGCAACACAAGCTTATCATCATCACCAGGACATAGCCTCGCCACTCAGCCCAAAGCATGTCATAGAACGAGAGCAGTCTGCCTAAGCCATTTCAAAACATTCAAATCCTCCAACTTGATATGAAAACGACATTTGCATTCATTAGATTTGTTATCCCGGTGCAGGAGCAATTGTATTCCAGGAACCTAGAGTAAAGCTGTGTTTATGTGCTCATCCTTTAACCCAACATGTCCAGCGTCCACTGACACCGCAGAGCAGGTACTGTATTGACTAGGGAGTAGAGGTCGACCGATTAACCTGATGAGTGTAGGCGGCAGTATTTTGATGTTTGGATGAAAAATGAAACTGCCTATTTCTCAGGCCCAGAATATAGAATATGCATATAAATTGTCAGATTAGGATATAAAACACTCAAGTTTCCAAAACTGTCAAAATATTGTCTGGGAGTATAACAGAACTGATATTGCAGGCGAAAAACTGGGGAAGATCCAACCAGGAAGTGCTGTTTTTCCTGAAACCTCTCTATTCCATTGCATGCCTTCCCTCCATTTAAAAGGGATATCAACCAGACTCCTTTCCCTATGGCTTCCACATGGTGTGAACAGTCTTTAGACATAGTTTCAGGCTTTTATTCTGAAAAATGAGCGAGAACGATCACATTGCGTCAGTGGATGGCTGGGTGCCAGCAGAGTTTTGCATGCGCAACAGCTTGGAGCAGACATTTTCTCTCTCTCTCCTATTGAAAAAGCTACGGTCCGGTTGAAATATTATCAATTATTTATTGTAAAAACAACCTGAGGATTGATTATTAAAAAAAGTTTGACATGTTTCTACAAATTTTACAGATACTATTTCGAATTTGTCTGCCCATCATGACCTGCACGAGCCTGTGGATTTCTGAACAAAACGTGCAAACCAAATGGAGGTTTTTGGATAAAAAAATAATCTTTATCGAACAAAAGGAACATTTATTGTGTAACTGAGAGTCTTGTGAGTGCAAACATCCGAAGATCATCAAAGGTAAGCGATTCATTTTATTGCTTTTCTGACTTTCGTGACAAATCTACTTTGCTGCTAGCTGTTTGTAATGTTTTGTCTGCTGAGAGAGATGTCCTAACAAACGCTTGGATAGCTTTTGCTGTAAAGCTTTTTTGAAATCTGACACACCAGGTAGGTTAACAACAGGCTAAGCTGTGTTTTGCTATATTGCACTTGTAATTTCATGAACATTTTATATTTCTAGAAATTTAATTTGAATTTGGCGCTCTGCAACTCAGCGGATGTTGACGAAAATGATCCCGATAACGGGATGGGTGCGCCAAGAAGTTTTCATAACAATCGGAAATCAGTATTTTTGGACGCCGATTTTGCAGATTGTTTATTATATTTACACCTTTATTTAACTAGGCAAGTCAGTTAAGAACACATTCTTATTTTCAATGACTGCCTAGGAACGGTGGGTTAACTGCCTTGTTCAGGGGCAGAACGACAGATTTTTACCTTGTCAGCTCTGGGATTCAATCTTGCAACCTTACGGTTAACTAGTCCAATGCTCTAACCACCTGCCTCTCATTGCACTCCACGAGGAGCCTGCCTGTTACGCAAATGCAGTAGAAGCCAAGGTAAGTTGCTAGCTAGCATTAAACGTAACTTATAAAAAACAATCAATCATAATCACTAGTTATAACACATGGTTGATGATATTACTCGTTTATCTAGCGTGTCCTGCGTTGCATATAATCGATGCAACGCAGGGGGATGATTTAACAAAAGTGCATTTGCGAAAAAAAGCACAATCGTTGCACGACTGTACCTAATCATAAACACCAATGTCTTTCTTAAAATCAATACAGAGGTATATATTTTTTAATCTGCATATTTTGGCTAAAAGAAATCCAGGTTAGCATGCATTATTAACCAGGTGAAATTGTGTCACTTCTCTTGCGTTCATTGCACGCAGAGTCAGGGTATATGCAACAGTTTGGGCAGCCTGGCTCATTGCAAACTAATTTGCCAGAATTTTACGTAATTATGACATAACATTGAAGGTTGTACAATGTAACAGGAATATTTAGACTTAGGGATGCCACCCGTTAGATAAAATACAGAACGGTTCCCTATTTCACTGAAATAATAAATGTTATGTTTTTGAAATTATAGTTTCCGGATTCGACCATATTAATGACCAATGGCTCGTATTTGTGTTTTATTATGTTATAACTAAGTCTATGATTTTATAGAGCAGTCTGACTGAGCGGTGGTAGGCACCAGCAGGCTTGTAAGCATTCATTCAAACAGCACTTTGGTGCGTTTTGCCAGCAGCTCTTTGCAAGCACAGCGCTGTTTATGACTTCAAGCCTATCACCCTAATGGCTGGTGTAACCGATGTGAAATGGCTAGCTAGTTAGCAGGGTGCGCGCTAATAGCATTTCAAACGTCACTCGCTCTGAGACTTGGAGTGGTTGTTCCCCTTGCTCTGCATGGGTAACGCTGCTTCGAGTGTGGCTGTTGTCGATGTGTTCCTGGTTCGAGCACAGGTAGCGGCGAGGAGAGGGATGGAAGCTATACTGTTAAACTGGCAATACTAAAGTGCCTATAAGAACATCCAATAGTCAAAGGTACAGTGTGGAGAACAAGTATTTGATACACTGCCGATTTTGCAGATTTTCCTACTTACAAAGCATGTAGAGGTCTGTAATTTTTATCATAGGTACACTTCAACTGTGAGAGACGGAATCTAAAACAAAAATCCAGAAAATCACATTGTATGATTTTTTAGTAATTAATAGAATTCTGTGAATAACACTAACACAATCTTTTATCAATGTTTATTATGAGTATTTCTGCAAAATCACTAGATGTGTTGGAATCAAAACATTACTGCACGTAACTCGCCAATGTACACTGAGATTTTTGGATATAAATATGCACATGATGTCCTATGAGTGTCATCTGATAAAGATCACCAAAGGTTAGCGATTAATTTTATTGTAACGGTTTTTGTCGTCTGAAGAGGAATCGGACCAAACAAAAATAACAAAGCAAATAACCGAAACAGTCCTGTAAGGTGCAAAACACTAGCTCTAAGGTCAGGGCGTGACATTTATCTATATTTCTGTATTTTTGTGACTCTTATCTTTGGCTGGAAAAATGGCTGTGTTTTTTTGACCTAACATAATCATATGTTGTGCTTTCGCTGTAAAGCATTTTTGAAATCAGATATGATGGGTAGATTAACAAGAAGTTTCTCTTTCATTTGCTGTTTTGGACTTGTTAACGTGTGAAAGTTACATATTTCAAAAAAATACTTTTGAATTTCGCACGCTGCCCTTTCAGCGGAATGTTGTCGAGGGGTTCCGCTAGCGGAACGCCTGCCCTAGAAAGGTTCAAAGTAGAGGTCGACCGATACCGATTTTTCAGCGCCGATACCGATTATTGAAGAATCAAAAAGGCCGGTACCGATTATTGAAGAATCAAAAAGGCCGATACCGATTAATCGGACAATTTTTTTCAATGTATTTGTAATAATGACAATTTCAACAATACCGAATGAACACTTATATAATACATCAATAAAATCAATTTAGCCTCAAGTAAATAATGAAACATGTTCAATTTGGTTTAAATAATGCAAAAACAAAGTGTTGGAGAAGAAAGTAAAAGTGCAAAATGTGCTATGTAAGAAATCTAACATTTCAGTTCCTTGCTCAGAACATGAGAACATATGAAAGCTGGTGGTTCCTTTTAACAGGAGTCTTCAATATTCCCAGGTAAGAAGTTTTAGGTTGTAGGAATTATAGGACTATTTCCCTCTATACCATTTGTATTTCATTAACCTTTGACTATTGGATGTTCTTATAGGCACTTTAGTATTTCCAGTGTAACAGTATAGCTTCCGTCCCTCTCCTTGCCCCTACCTGGGCTTGAACCAGCAACACAACGACAATTAGCACGCGCTAACTAGCTAGCCATTTCACTTCGGTTACACGAGCCTCATCTCGGGAGTTGATCGGCTTGAAGTCATAAACAGCGCAATGCTTGACGCACAACGAAGAGCTGCTGTCAAAACGCACGAAAGTGCTGATGGAATTAATATTTACGCGCCTGCTTCTGCCTACCACTGCTCAGTCAGATACTTAAGATACTTGCTCAGTCAGATTATATGCAACGCAGGACATGCTAGATAATATCTAGTAATATCATCAACCATGTGTAGTTAACTAGTGATTATGATTGATTGTTTTTTATAAGATAAATTTAATGCTAGCTAGCAACTTACCTTTGCCTGTTACGCGAATGCAGTAGGCCGTCTCGTTGTGGAGTGCAACGAGAGAGAGGCAGGTTGTTATTGCGTTGGACGAGTTAACTGTAAGGTTGCAAGATTGGATCCCCCGAGCTGACAAGGTGAAAATCTGTCGTTCTGCCCCTGAACAAGGCAGTTAACCCACCATTCCTATAGACTTATTTTGCAAAGAGAATCCTACTGGATATTCCGATTGGAAACCATGTCTCCAAAGGGGCATAATGAGGACTTTCCCAATAGCCATTTCCTGGGAACACCATCTGATTCATGTATCATTATGACAGCCACTGTTTGCAACATACGTTTTGTTTACCTGATTTGAATGGTTATACCAGGTATAATATTCACACAATCAATGTCTCAATTGTTTCAAGGTTTAAAAACCTGTCTTTAACCTGTATCCTCCACTTAAATCCACTTCAATCAGTGTAGATTAACAAGTGACATGATTAAGGGATCATAGCTTTCACCTGGATTCACCTGGTCAGTCTGTCATGGAAAGAGCTTGTTTTGTACACTACGTGTATATTGTTTTTGCGTTGCCCCTTTCAACTTAAATATGTAAAAAAAAAACGCCCTAATTAGTGCTTGTCTTATGTCTATAAATATGGGTGTGGTAAACTTCCTGTGAAATGACCTGACAAAGACCCTAGCAGGGTGGAAACGTTGTCTGTTTATTAATAAAAGGTATGTGGTGGAGCTTATGAGTGTGCAGGCTTCATTCTTCATTCTTTTACACTGAACAAATATAGATATGCAACAATTTCAAATATTTTACTGAGTTTCAATTTATAGGAAATCAGTCAAATTAAATAAATTCATTAGGCCCTCATCTATGGATTTCACATGACTGGGAATACAGATATGCATCTATTGGTCACAGATACCTTAATAAAAAGGTAGGGGCGTGGCTCAGAAAACCAGTCAGTATCTGGTGTGACCACCATTTACCTCATACAGCGCGACATCTCCTTCGCATAGAGTTGATCAGGCTGTTGATTGTGGCCTGTGGAATGTTGTCCCACACAATGGCTGTGAGAAGTTGCTGGATATTGGAGGGAACTGGAGTCGTCTGTCGTAAACGTTGATCCAGAGCATCCCAAACAGGCTCAAGGGGTGACATATCTGGTCAGTAAGAACTGGGACATTTTCAGCTTCCAGGAATTGTGTACAGATCCTTGCGACATGGGGCTGTGCATTATCATGAAACATGAGGTGATGGCGGCAGATGAATGGCACGACAATGGGCCTCGGGATCTCGTCACGGTATCTCTGTGCATTCAAATTTCCATCGATAAAATGCAATTGTGTACGTTATCCCGTAATGCCTGCCATACCATAACCCCACCATGGGGCACTCTGTTCACAATGTTGACATCAGCAAACCGCTGATTATTTTGACCACGTGTCTGCCTGCAAGCGGAACATCTTTGCAAGTGTGTGAGTGTTTAGGCTACCTGCCCCTTCCAAGCATAGGCTACTGTACTGACGTTACAAAGTGATTCAGAAGACGGGGAGAGAGACTTTTTAATTAGCTAGAGAAGAATGAACTTATTCAATGCTAATTAATGATACTGTAGGCCTAGTTGTCACACGTGTCACTTTAGACTCATTAACTACAAAAACCTTGTTATCTAGCTAGCTCAAAGGACATTCAAAGTTCTTCCATAGAAGTTGCTCCTCCTAGGTATAATTATGTGGACCTAATTCAGATAATTTGTCAGAACAAAATGCCCAGCGCTTCAAGCCTCTTCCTCAACCCTCGCTCGCCCTCTTCCCACCTGCAACATTTTTGTCACATTTTGCGCCATAGGCTAGTGTAGCCTATCACGCATGTAAACAACTAGCTTGCCTACTCTATCCACACTGATTGGTGAAGTAATTGAATTAGCTAAATGTAAAACTATATATATATATATATATATATATATATATATATATATAAATTAAATACCTGGTGGATTGCACAGGTTAAAAAAGGAACCGAAAGAAGAAAGAAAGTTGTTTTATATTTTGGGGGTTCGAACCGGTTCAGCACTTTATTTTGCTGGTACGAACAGTGGAGTAGAACAAAACAAAAAACAATTAGTGGTTCTGTTAAGATCTAAACCATTGTGAAATAATTTAGGTTCCAACCTCTGCTTTAAGCACAGTGGTCCCCCAGCCAACCCTGGTCCTGGAGAGCTATGTGGTGGCAGGCTTTTGTTCGAGCCCAATAATAAACACACACCCAGGTTTAGTATTCAAACATCTGCCAAATGTCCAAACAAAGAGTGTTAGTACAGTACTAGGGTTGAATGGCGGGAACCCGGTTACCGAGATTTACCGCCCAAAACGACTCCCTTTTCCCAGGATAAATAACAGCGAGAAACTGGTAAATTATAATAAATTATTTATATGAACAGCATTGCGTGAAATGGAACTGTTAAATTACATGCCATGTCTAAATCTGGCTTCTCTATGGCCTCTGCATGATGAATCACCACTCAGGGTGGGGACAAAGAGACCATCTCAGAATGGAGCGCAATTCACACTTCAGGTGTAGACCTAGCATCTCATCATGGCAACTTTTTCTTGTGACAGGTAGGCCTACATTCGCTGCAACATGGTCTACGATACAGTAATATAAAGACTGAATAAGCGTCTAATTTACCCATCTCCATCTGGCTTTTGGGGGTCACCTTGTTTTGTAATTAAGGAATTATATTTTTTTGTATTGCAACTGCAGTTTTAGAAAAGCCTGTCACTTGAATATCGTTGCTGTAATATCAGTGCACGCGCGAGCACTCTCTCACAGCATGTCTCTCCATCAACTCCTTTGAAATTTCATCCAGAGTTTCAAGTTCCTTAACAAACTATCATTGTCCGAACACACCAAGACAGTCATGAAGAGGGCACAACGCTTCTTGCCCCTCAGGAGACTGAAAATGTGTGTCAGGGGTCCCAGATCCTCAAAACGTTCTACAGCTGCACCATCGATACCATACTGACCGGTTGCATCACCGCCTGATATGGAAACTGCTCTGCATCTGACCGTAAGGCACTACAGAGGGAAGTGCGTACAGTCCAACACATTACTGGGGCCAAGCCCCCTGACACCCAGGACCTATATACTAGGCGGTGTCAGAGGAAGGTCCAAAAAAAAGAGTCTCCAGTCGACCAAGTCATATACTGTTCTCTCTGCTACCGCACAGCAAGCGATGTCGGAGTTCCAAGTCTAGGTCCAAAAGGCTCCTTAACTTCTACCCCCAAGCCATAAGACTGCTTAACAATTAATTAAATGGCCACCTGGACTATTTACATTGATGACACCCCCCTTTGTTTTTACACTTTTGAACTCTATTTCTTGAACTGTATTGTTGGTTGTTTCTTGTGCAATACGCTGGGCTCTCCTTAAAAAAAACGCTCCTTAGATATTGGAGTCCCATGCAGTAAAAGCGAGACAGGAATAGCTTGCTGGACATAATTTTCTTACCATTTCTTATAGAAATAGACTATTCAAAGTTAAATACAGCAGCCAATAGATCTCACAGGTAGTTTGAAAGAAGGCCTGGGAGGAGCTTAGGGGCCATAGGTGCCTGTACCGTACTGGCCTGAAGTCCTCGGAGAGAGAGGACAAAGAAATTAAAAAATATACACACACGGTTTGGATACACCTACTCATTCAAGGGTTTTTCTATATTTTTACTATTTTATACATTGTAGAATAATAGTGAATCAAATCAAACTTTATTTGTCACATGCTCCGTATACAAGAAGTGGATACTTTTATTTTATTTATTTCACCAGGTAGGCCAGTTGAGAACAAGTTCTCATTTTACAACTGTGATCTGGCCAAGATAAAGCAAAGCAGTGCAACAAAAACAACAACACAGAGTTACACATGGGATAAACAAGTGTAGGCTTCACCGTGAAATGCTTACTTACAAGCCCTTAACCAACATTGCAGTTCAAGAAGAAAATATTTACCAAGCAGGCTAAAATAAAAAGTAATAGTAAAAGGTAACACAATAAGAAAAACGAGGCTATATACAGGGGGCACCGGTATCGAGTCAGTGTGCAGGGCAGGGGTACAGGCTAGTTGAGGTAATCTGTACATGTAGGTGGGGGCGAAGTGACTGCATAGGTAACAAACAAACAGCAAGTAGCAGCAGTGTACAAAGGGGGTGGTGGTGGGGGGGGGGTTCTAAG
Organism: Oncorhynchus mykiss; assembly: GCF_013265735.2. NCBI lineage: Eukaryota > Metazoa > Chordata > Actinopteri > Salmoniformes > Salmonidae > Oncorhynchus > Oncorhynchus mykiss. Next base: position 9,744,095 of record NC_048586.1, on the reverse strand, counting down.
CTGCCAGCTTGGGGGTAGATGCTGCCGTCTCTGAAAATTGTATGGGCTTTCCTCAGACACCGCCTATTATATAGGTCCTGGATGGCAGGATGCTTGGCCCCAGTGGGCCTTACGGTCAGATGCCGAGCAGTTGCCAAACCAGGCAGTGATGCAACTCTCGATGGTGCAGCTGTAGAAACTTTTGAGGATCTGGGGGCCCATGCCAAATCTTTTCAGTCTCCTGAGGGGGAAAAGGTTTTGTCGTCCCCTCTTCATGACTGTCTTGGTATGTTTGGACCATGATAGTTTGTTGGTGATGTGGACACCAAGGAACTTGAAACTCGCAACCCACTCCACTACAGCCCCGCCGATGTGAACGGGCCCGCCTTTTCCTGTAGTCCACGATCAGCTCCTTTGTCTTGCTCACATTGAGGGAGAGGTTGTTATTCTGGCACCACACTGACAGTTCTCTGACCTCCTCCCTATAGGCCGTCTCATCGTTGTCAGTGATCAGGCCTACCACTGTTGTGTCGTCAGCAAACTTAATGACGGTGTTGGAGTCGTGTTTGGCAACCGTTGTGAGTGAACAGGGAATACAGGAGGGGACTAAGTACACACTCCTGAGGGGTCCCAGTGTTGAGGATCAGCATGGCAGACGTGTTTTTACCTACTCTTACCACCTGGGGCAGCCCGTCAGGAAGTCCAGGATCCAGTTGCAGAGGGAGGTGTTTAGTCCCAGGGTCCTTAGTTTAGTGATGAGCTTCATGGGCACTACAGTACCTCCAACCACCTCCCCAAATATGCCCTAATAAAGGTTAGCCTACATGAAGCTTACCCTTTCTGCCTGTCCATCCATTGGCATGAAGAACCTAAAAAAATTAAAGAGTTCCTCTCTATAATAGGAACTAGTGCATACATGGTACGGTACAGTAACCAAACAAATCTTTCCAATTTAAGGCAACCCTTTTCTTCTCTACCTCTCTTTATGGAGCGGGTCCAGAGCAAACACTAGCGCTCTGTTTTCTCTCCTTAATTATCAGCTAAAAGCATGCCATGTGTCGAAGCCAAGAGGAGAGGGTTTAAATAAAAGGGGAAAAAAGAGGAAGGTTCCGTGTCGTGCTGGCTGGATCCCCAGTGGTCCGAATCCCCTTAAGTGACATGTTTTTAGTTTCAGCAGCAGCAGAAGCATAGCTCTCTCTGCTCTGCATCAGCAACATTTCTACTCATTTTATCAGACATTATTCATAACATCAAAGTCTCACAGAGTGACTCATTACCTAACCAGTCAAATAAATATGAATGTACCAGTGTTGCATTATGAAGATGACAGAGTTAGGTTAATGGTTTTCAACTTGGTTAATTGACTAAACAAAATCTCAGAATACATATACAAAAAGGAGAAGTACACCAGAAAGTAACAGGCCTACGCCTGTGTCTTTCATCAGCCATGCGTCTATACATAGTAGTGTGGGGTAAACCGGTGGTCCACAAACCTCCCTTCACCCCGACTATCTGTGACCACACTGGATATTATTTGAGCTTTTCGCAGTTATATGATGGTGCAAGTCCAAAGTGAATGGGACATGTTCATATATCTATCACAAACACACAAAAATGACTGTAAAGAGTAGTTCATATAAAGACGCCTCTTTTCAAAACAAAGTGCTTAGCGCGTGTATAGTCGGTGCGTGAGCTAGCTGGCCCCAAGTGTCCCACCAATAAGAGCTCGAGCTCTGACAGAATACTTGTCTGCTGCAGAACTAATCTTGGATTTGTTTCTTAAAAATGTATGACATAATATGGTGGCGACTGGAGAATCAAAAGGGTAAAAAAAATTACTACTTTGGTTGGGGTTGTGGTGATAGCCACATGTTGATGACACACTGGAGACGTAGCTAGCTACGGTTGTAGCTAGCTATAACCTTATCTAGCCTGTTTAGCCAGATACCTACTGATCCCTAGTGCAGTGGTGTAAAGTACTTAAGTAAAAATACTTGGAAGTACTATTTAAGTAGTTTTTGGGGTTGTTGGTATCTGTACTTTACTATTCCTTTACTACATTCCTAAAGAAAATAATTTACTTTCTACTCCATACATTTTCCCTGACACCCAAAAGTATGTTACATTTTGAATGCTTAGCAGGACAGGAAAATTGTCCAATTCACACACTTATCAAGAGAACATCCCTGGTCGTCCCTACTGCCACTGATCTGGCAGACTCACTAAATGCTTCATTTGTAAATTATGCCTGAGTGTCTAAGTGTATCCCTGGCTACCTGTAAATAAAAATAAAAATGGTGCTGTCTTGCTTGCTTAATGTAAGGAATTTTAAATGTATACTTTTGATACTTACGTATATTTTAGAAATTCAATTTACTTTTGATACTTAGGTATATTTTAAACCGAATACTTTTAGACTTTTACTCAAGTAACGTTAGTATATTACTGGGTGACTTTCACTTTTGCGTGAACCATTTTCTATTAAGTTAACGTTATCTTTACTTTTACTCAAGTATGACAATTGGTACTTTTTCCACCACTGGTGGCTAACGTTAGTTAATGTTACATTACACAAACTACCGACGGATAATGAAAACAGCAGCGAAAAACAAAACGTTTTTTGTTACTCATCTTGCTTCAATGCTTAGCAGTTAAATAATATCATATATATATATATATATATATATATATATATATATATATATATATATATATATATATATATATATAGAGTAGACAACGTAGCTTGCTAGCTTTATATGGACTAGCTAGCTAACGTTAGTTAGCCAACTCCTCTCCCACCGACCCCGCCATCTTGGGCTGATCCGCAGCTATTACTAGTGACTTATTACGTTAAATTAACAAAACAACATACCATTCGAGCAAACCTGACACCAATGACCTGGCAATCTATGAGACAGGACACGTACGTTATGCTAACAGCAGCTAGCTAAGTATACACTGGTTATTCAGCTACACCGGACAGGACGCTCCTAACTTGGGCCGTGAAAACGTTCATGGTCGCGAGCTGTCCATCGTTGATTGCAGCGCGTGCATAATGTTACAACTTGCCAGGGCCACTATTTCAGCACCAAGTGAAGTTGGTGACATTGGGACGGACATTAGAATTATGATTTCCTGACCAACTTATTGCCTTCCAGTTAGAACCAGTCTTGTTTGTTCAGCTGTCAAAAGTGTGCAGCCACCAGCCAGCAATGCCCCCCAAGAATTAACATTGCCAGCAACATAAATTGTGGTAATAATAGTAACTGGCTTGCTACCATGTAATTCCAAAGCCAGGTCTGTGCTCTTGTGATATACTATAAGTGCATGACTGGTGATAGTCAACATAAAACTATTCACACTGGATAGGGCATGATGTAATCGTCACTCACTTGCTAAATCCGCCTGGCCCCTTGCTAATGGAATGGGATTTTAGTTAAGTTTAGTAAATATCCAGCTTTCAAGCAGGGTTTTGTGAGGTCCCTGGCACTTATTCCAGATGATATGCAGGGATCAAGAGTGCTAGCGGAGACGGGCGAACTGGTCCTATCTGTGACATACCTTTAACAGTAAGGCCTTCGTTCTGGCGCCATCTTCATGAAGCCTCTGAAATCCAAACAGTGAACTGCAAAGTATAGGACAACACAGGCGGTTCCGTATTACTTTGGGGATATATACGTCGTTTTTTAAGAATTGAATGCACGAAAACTCAGCACAGAAAAACACATACAAAAGAAGTGCATTGTTAATTCGCGAACCTGTCAATTTTGACCAAGCTTTCTCTCTCCTGCGATGTTAGCTTCGGAAAGTCCTCTTCTATTTCATTCGCTTTTCCCGCCGCCATTTTATTTTCCTCATCACCAGCAGCGCCGAGACTTCGAGCAGTAGCAGAGGCAGCAACGTCGAGCGACACTCCGCACGATTTCATGAAAAAGCAACAGGGAAGCGGCGACAAACTCCACCAAAATATAATAAGAACGAAAGTACACCACCTTATCCAGCACTGAAAACGTAGCTTAGCCGAGTGATTGCCAAATCCTCAAGAAAAACAAGACCCGTCCAAAAAAGCCTTCTTCTCGCATGGTTGTACACAAAATACTACATGTATTAATTGCCAATTAATGCATGGAGTAGAGTTGATGCCGGATTGTACGATATGGCGTTATTTGGTAATATCATAAACTTCCCCCCACAGAACAGCTCAAAGTTGTTGTAATTGTCACACAGGCGAACGCACGCCGCCACCGTAAGAACGCCCTCTCCTCTCCGTAACCAATGAATGTATCTGTGTGTAATCATGTGACCTGATCAGACACACTTTTATAACAAACCATCAACTTCACGCATCTCCTCATCTTCTTTGGGTTGGTTTCCCGTGAAGTATTGATTTACTTAACTGTACTTTGAAGTATATTATTGGTTAAGGTACCTGAGTAAAGAATTACGAAGTACGAGACGGGGTACAGGTCAGCAAATTCAGTTGCCAAGGATCACGCTAAAGTGTTGCTATTTGATGGGATTGAGTTGTTATCAGCTTGTTATAACAGTGTGATAAGTGATTTACAAAATTATAGCACTATTCACTATTAGTATGGCTGTCATAGTTGTATCTCATTGTCTATTATCACTGTATGTATGGGTTCTGTTCCTATATTTATATCAAACAGATCCCTAATATATAGACTTACACTAAAATGTGTTATACTCACGTGTAAACCTCTTATCTTAAAGTGTAATATACATTTTTATAAACATACCTATCCTATTCACTATGACTGCTTGATGCTAATAGGTTCACTTTAGTTTACCTTAACTGACAGCAAGCAATCTCTCATAATCAGCCCAAGACTGTCCTGTCCTCAACAACATTCCCCACTATCCGTTACCTAAAGTGTTTATGCATAGACAAGTATCTCTTGGCAAAATGCCATTGTAGGCAAGATATCTTCAGACATATGCCAATGGCCTAATGCTGGAATACTCATATGGGAGCTGACAAAACATGCCCATCACAACACAACAGGCCTTGGGGAGTTCGGGCTGTTTTCAATGTTCAACTCATATGGCATAAGGTGAAGGATTGGGTATTGGAGGAAGAGATGATCTTTGATCCGGTATATGGGGAGTCTTGATCCTGCTGGATGTTGTTCTTGTCTCCTCCAGAATATATGGCTTTGTCAATCAAACATGATAACTCAGAGCATAGGTCACTTTCCAGTTTGATTGGAATATCCACAACTCTGCTGCCACAGATTGGCTGGGATGTAAATCTGTCATCACTGTCATGGTGGCAGAGATAGATGGCCACCTGTCACTGTGTTGGAACAGGAAGCAGTGAATTATGAGGGACAAAGGAAGGGGTCAAATCAAACTCCTGGTTTCAATTAAGCATAGTGGTTATCAAACACATAGGCAGCAAGCCCAATATTCATAAGCCTACCAAATCTGCTTATTATTTTACCCAAGATTCAACTCTACATAATTTAGCATTGTAAAAATACTGTCGAAACACAAGAACTTTTGCACTTGGAGTCAGTCTGATAAAATGTGTCAGTTAAATTGTTTGACTGCCGAAGGGATGAAACAGACTCTGGATTTTGGCTTTTAATGAAAAATGAAATAATAACCAGATCATGCAGTCATAGAATAGGCCTAGTTACATAAAGCTCACCCTTACAGAAAATCACACGATTTCAAGCGAAATTCCTCATGTGAAAATGTATTTTTGGATCACAACATGTGATGACGTTTTCACATGTGTAGTTTAATGTTATCACATTAACTTTACATTAAGTACCAAAGGCTATATTATTCATAAATGACTTAGATGATTGTAAATGTGAATTACAAAAAAATAAACATTAAAACATTCATCAGAGTAATTTAGGCTACAGACATCACTCAGCTATTATAGCTAGGGAACCGAATCTGCTCCTCAATCGCAGACTGAAGTAGCCTAGTCTGCAGTAGCTTTCACTCTGTGCATATGTATAATTTGTATACAAATGGGCACATTTTTGGTTAAAAGTTACAATTTTTTTTTAAAGTCAGTTTTGTTTTGTGAGGAAACCTAAATTCATGACAACTGCATTGAATGATAAACTGCATTGAGACTTTCCAATAAGGTTTTTTAAATAAGCATGATATTTTTATAATCAATGCATGAAATTGAAATGTTTGACTGTCTGACAAACTATGCAAACGACGTATCCCATGACCATCCTATCATGCCTGGGACAGCATTTGTCAACGTACAAGTCAGAGCACTCCAAAATGGCGGATCGTGAAGAGGGTAAGTGGCCGCACTCAAACCAAAAACGACCTTTATGTTTCGATGTTTGGACAAATGATTGCATCTTAAATGTACTTAATCGAGCATTAAATCATATCCAAACGTACTCGCAAAAAAAACTGTTTGACCTATTCTCTCGGTCTCTGATCGCACTCCGGCGGTGTGTTTCCATGTATCAACGTCATAGGTTCTATGAAGATGATTATGATTGGCTAGTGGCTACAATAACGCTTTGCTACTTTACATTTTAGAATTATATTTCCCCACATACGCGGATTGATTCTTATGTACAAATATGTCTAGAAATGTTAGATTCTATCCTCTTTTCCTCCTACATGATTTACATTAGGCGACTTTTTTGTAGACTCCCACTTACGAAAACGAAACAGCATTGTCAATGGCAAATGGCCAAATTAACCACATTTCTGATAAGGATTACAAAAAAATACTTGTACAGCTGCTAATTATTCTCCCTTTGTACATCAAGCTCAACCTTGTTTGTCTCCCAAGACCCAGAGAATGAAGACGACACATGCGAGGTGATCTACCTGACAGAATATGCCAGACGTCAACAATGGTGGGGCCGCCTATTTGGTGGGAACAATTCGGGTCCTATGTCTGAGAAGTATTCGGTGGCCACACAAATAGCACTGGGGGGAGTGAGTGGCTGGTATGTCATGCAGGCCCGGCCAGGGTTTATTGATTATGCTAAGCATCCTCAGGACTGTTCTTTAATATCATGTGATTTCTCTCACACATGTTATTCAATGCTACTGTGCTTTCTGCATGGTATGGTCAAAATACAAAGGCTTCTTCTGTAGATTATGCTTTTTTCCATGTATAGTGCAGAGCACTTTATGGGGGATAGGGTGTCATTTGAGTTTTGCATTGTCTCTCACTGGCAGGTGTGCAGGATATCTTTTCCAGAAGGTGGGGAAGATCGCAGCCACCGCTGTGGGTGGAGGATTCCTGTTATTACAGGTAGGAACTCAACACAAGGTTTTGATTTATAGTGTAAAAGTCTAAATGAGTTCTGTCAGCTGGCCACCCACTGCAAAGAGGAGCTCGGACTTGGATGTATCAATGAATAACACATCTGAATGTTTCATAAACACATTTCATAGGACTGTCTGAATATCATTATTAGCCACAATACTTATTGTCATGGATTACAGTACATTATGTTTTTGTTCTGGGTCTTTGTCATCCTGAAAAATATAAACTTTCTATTCCTATTCTAATCTCCAGATAGCCAACCACAGTGGCTATGTGCAGGTGGACTGGAAGAGAGTGGAAAAGGATGTCAACAAAGCCAAGAGACACCTGAAGAAGAATGCTGACAGGGCTGTACCAGAGTTTAACTCACTTATTGACCAGGTAGCCCACTGTAGCTGGTAATCATAACATGTCTAACATTTAATAATGCAGCATTTTATTCATCCTACAAGGGGCAAAGCAATGTGAATTTAACTACACCTATCAACATAATATTGACTCTGCTTACTTGTACATACTACTAGTTCAATTGATGAAATGTGCATATTTATTTGTCTTTCTCTCTTGCAGTCAACAGAGTTTGTGAAGACAAACGTAATCATCACCAGTGGATTCTTTGGAGGCTTTTTGCTTGGTCTGGCATCCTAAGATATAAAAATAGAGACCTGCAGTTTATTAAGGCTTTGTTTTGAGAGGTCTTGTCTGTCGTGCCCTTCTTAAATGGTGGTGGGAAAAACAAGAACAGATGCACAATATATCAAAATGAGCCAAAGTGTAATTACACAAACCACAAAAGGGTAGGGCACTTGTAAATACTCTGTAATGTGTACCTACAGTTACACAATACCTACCCATGTATCTACCATGTAAATGCTAAATGCTTGGTTTTAGTGCCACTTGAAACTGTAACCAAGATTTTCTGCTTCTCCACCGAATAAACAAAACCATGTTTCTAGTCAGGCTTCAGCTCTGATTCAAGAAAATCGGGCATGACCTAAAAGGAGTCAGTGGGTCTTGTCTCATTCAATTGCTTTGAGCGGGTGCTGGAGCTCAAAGTGCGTACTTACATGTATTTAAAACAGATAGGAAGACGCCACACATTGCAATCTAAGCTGTATTTATTGAGATCGACCTTGTGGTCCATCATACTCCCTTGCATCCCGTAGAAGTATACGTACAGTGTACTGTTGCATTGGTTACATGTACACACCTTATTGGGCTGTAATTCTGGACCTTATTGATTACATTTGGGCCCAGTTCTTTTCCAGTTCATTTGTTTATATTGTTATTTTTGTCAATAGTCCTACACCGCTAGTATACTCAAGTCATGCAGTGCATCATGTTGCTCAGGAAACTATGCATGACATGTCATTTTCATTGTATGCATTAATTCTTCAGTCACGTTATATTGAGTGATTTAGGATTACTATGACAATATATTATGTTGTCTTTACAAGCAGTGCAATATTTGCTTAGAGGTAGTGTAGCCTCTTCTCTTTCACAGAAAAGCTATTTACCTTTGTTATTGAATGACAGTGTTGTTGTACTTTGTGTATATATCCTTAATAAAAGACAATGCAGCAATCATGGTTTTCATTTTTAATTTCAGATGAAATAATGTCTGTGTCCTTCCTACAGCTATGAATTTAGGGTGCAGTTAATTGCCTTTCCTACTATTTGAGTAAAATTACCTTAATCAGACAGATTTCATCTTTTAAGTTAGTCATCATTATTATGTCTAGCTTGTGTATTATACATAAAATGTTACAATGTAGCAAAATGTTTCTGCAATATTACAATTTTCTTAGAATGTTGCTAAAATGTTGCAACCCTGGATTCTGACACTGCACTGTTGCCGGGCAACGCAAGATAACAGCACGCTCCATGGCAACCTCAAACGGGAAGGACGAAAGAACTTCTCACGAGTTGGACGGAGGGAAAAGTATATTTATATCCCAATTAATGCCACTATGGCACTGCCGATGCTGCCTGGAAATTCTCTCAACAAAAACGTAAGTTTTGTGCAATGTTTCCTGTTAAATTAGTGGATACATTTGAGATGATTTGGATTATTGACCCTAGTTAGCCTATTTTGAGACGAATAGAACAACGCATAGCTATGCTAGCATGCTCCCTAGCAGCATCGTCCATAGATTGTGCAAGTTCATTGCATTAAAATGCATTCCTGTTTGCTGCAAGAACCTTAAGAAAACACATTGAATATGATGAATTCCTGCTTTTCTGACATTATCCTCTAAAGTTAAAGGTTAAATAAAAATAAATAAAGCCACAAACCATAATATTTTCTCTGAATATGGCTCTAGTCTTTACTTGACTGACTTGTGACATCCTTTCATCCAGTTGGGGAAAGACAAATTCCACAAGTCCCAGCATTTTGACTATTCCAACGGGGTCCGCATGATGGTGGGCTCAGGGAAGCCAGGCATTGGAGGGGAGTTGCTGTTGGGCCAGAAGTCTCAACCAAACTATTCTGTCTTTCCCAATGGAGAGGGCAGTGACACTCCATCATGGGTGGCCTTTGACAAGCAGGTCTGTCATTGAATGTTTGTTGTGCTTTCCAAATAATCTTTGAAAGGTGCAGTAGATTACAGACACACAGACTAACAGACAGACAGATAGACAGACTGAGTTGGACAGACTGCTCCGTTCTCACCATCCCTCCCTCTCCCTCAGGTGCTGAGCTTCAATGCTTTCTTCCAGGAGGCTGTGCCTCAGAAGCGAGAGGAGAAATACCGCGTCAGGAAGTGTAAGATCTATTTCTACCTGGAAGACGACACCATCCAGGTGGTAGAGCCTGAATTAAAGAACAGCGGAATACCACAAGGTGAGGTATTTTAACTTAGGTCATGAGCAGGTAAATTGCTGATTGAGATCTACCTGAATTTCTACCCCCTATTCAAACAGAAACCAGTACCTGCAAAAATACGGATGATTACAGGAAAAGCCCTCTATGTTAAAGAGGTTTAACTATGACAAGATCTAAACATTTTAAAAAATGTAATCGTTTTTTCCTATTTTCAGGAACGCTGATTCGTCGGCACCGCATCCCACTGCCCCCTCCAGATGATGAGTGCTTCTACACGGTGCACGACTTCAACATCAACCAGCAGATGGTGCTGTACTCACGCACTTTCATGGTCACTGACTGTGACCCCTTCACCAGAAACTTCCTCAGGAAGATGGGGGTACGGCTCAACCCCCCCACCTCCACTCCCCTGGACCCCTACAGCAACCTACGACAAGAGGTGGGATTAGAGAGGAGGGGGAATGAGGGAGGGTGAGAGGGAGGAAAAGAGGTATAACAGAGAAGGTGACATTATGGATTTAGTGGTACCATCTTCTGTGTTGAACATAGTGCTTTGCTATTGATCTAATGCCAAGGTGCCAGCCTTGGCATATTATCACAATTACATTACTTCTATACATACAGACACTATCTGTAGCTACCAAGCTGTATACTGTAGACTTTATGTATTGATAAAGTATACAGTATTATCAATAATCAGTCTGTGTATCCACAGATGGAGAAGAGTATGAAGCCGCTTCGTCCATACGAGAGGCTGGACACGCTCAAGCAGTTCCTGGACCACGACCGCAATGTGCTGCGGTTCTTCTGCCACTGGGACGACTCAGAGAACATGTTTGGGGACCCGCGCGAGCTTACCCTGCACTACTTCTTGGCCGATGACACCATAGAGATCAGGGAGGTCATCTACCCCAACTCAGGCCGGGATGCCACCCCCAAGTTTCTGCACCGTAGCAAGCTGCCCAAGGTTAGATGGGAAATGTGTGTACAAAGCAATGGTTCCCAAACGTTTTCACTCGGGTCGCCTTTTCCATAATTGGGGTGCATCCAGCATGAGGTGTTTTTTGTTGTTGCCATTTTAAAGCAAAGTTCCTGCTTTCTACACATTCTGTCATATCCTATGTGTGCTCATGTGATATCTGAGTGACTCAGACATTACAACAAAATCAATGGGCTACAAAACCTAGCTAAAAAATGTTACTTGACATGGGCTAGTTGATCTGAACATTCCTGACAACTTACTGTATAAATAGCTCTCTAACGTCTGCAATGACAAGAGGAAAAGTGCTGATGCACTGCCGAATTTCGTCCTCCCCACAGTTTGGGAACCACTGCCTTATTGGAGCAGAAAGCTTACAGACACTTTCCACTACCACTCTGTCAGCAGAGTTGACTTTCAGTGTAAGGTTTCACACCCCTCATTTGCATAGGGAGTGGCGTGTCACATTTTCTGGCCTATCCAGACAAATGATTGATTTGCTCTGCCTCTGAGCAATGGAACTCAGCCTGGGAGACTGCATAGGAGAGGGGACAGTCTAGCGAATCCAGCAGCTGAGTTTTTATCTTGCTGTGATATTCTCAGACGGATTTAGAGCTCTCAACATGAAAAAAGGCTACTTTATTTTGTAGAATTGAAACACGACCACTTTGTTTTGGTCACAGAGGTACGAAATCACATTGTGCGGAAAGATGAAGTTGTAACGAGTCTTCAAATATTTGAATGTTGTCTCTGTGTCGCTCAGAGGATGCTTGGCAGAAAATGCTCTGTTGTCAGTTATATGAAACGGGGCCAAATTTGTAGTCACTTAATATTCTAATATTTATTTTACAGTTATAATAAAGGTGAAATATTATATTAAGTTGTTTATAATTTGATTGCTACCTTTTTTAGAAAACGTGTCAGTAATTTCAAGCCTTATATTCATATGATTTTCTATATTTTTATAATATTTGTACTATGTACTTGAGCTTGTGTCCTCAAAAGTGATTCATTTTAAACTATTTATACCATAAAGGTTAGTTCCAAACCTTTCTAAAACTATGCAGCATTACAAGTTAGTGTTTATGGCCATCCCATTAAAAATAATTACTTTTGGGAATGTCTCTTTAGGCGGAAATCTACATTTTGCCTTAACGTTCAAGAAATTAAAGGAAGGGCAGAAGATAGGAAATCTAAACTACCATTGTTTCGCTGCTTTGCAGCATTTGTGATATGTTTTGGTTGAAGTATAGTCACAAGAGGAAAGGTGGCTCTCTTCCTCTTCTGCTTGAATGGCTTTGGCCTCCCCCCTCACAGAGCTCTCGTCCACTCTGACCGGTCTGCAGTAACATCTAGCCTCCCTGAAGCATCTTTCCTCATCTCTTCTCTAGTCACTGTTCAGACACTAACTCATCGTTCCTTTCCAGTTGTTTTCCTTTTGTAAAATCCAGTGATTGTCATGCTGTTTGCCTTTCTATAAATGTCATCCTGAAAGGTTGCATCTGAACTTCCTAGCCAGTTGGACATAACGATTCTCCCCAGATACAAATTAAATCTGTCCCTCAAGACAAATGATGATGATTTGGTCAGTCTATGTTCTTTCTCTTTCTCCCTGTTATGTTGCTTCCATGACCAAGAACCAGGAGGCAAGTACCAGCCAATCTGTGTGCTGTGGTTATGGTGATGGTTTGGTGTAGTGTGGTTTGGTTTGGTTTGGTGTAGTGTGGTTTGGTGTAGTGTGGTGTGGTTTCGTGTAGTGTGGTGTGGTTGGTGTAGTGTTTGGTGTTGTGTGGTTTGGTGTAGTGCGTGTGTGGTTGATGTAGTGTTTGGTGTTGTGTGGTTTGGTGTAGTGTGGTGTGGTTGGTGTAGTGTGGTTTGGTGTAGTGTGGTGTGGTTGGTGTAGTGTTCGGTGTTGTGTGGTTTGGTGTAGTGCGTGTGTGGTTGATGTAGTGTTTGGTGTTGTGTGGTTTGGTGTAGTGTGGTGTGGTTGGTGTAGTGTGGTTTGGTGTAGTGTGGTGTGGTGTAGTGTGGTGTGGTTTGGTGTTGTGTGGTTAGTGTAGTGTTCGGTGTATTGTGGTTTGGTGTAGTGTGGTGAGATTGGTGTAGTGTTTGGTGTTGTGTGGTTTGGTGTAGTGTGGTGTGGTTGGTGTGGTGTGGTGAGGTTGGTGTAGTGTTTGGTGTAGTGTGGTTGGTGTAGTGTGGTGTGGTTTGGTTTGGTGTAGTGTGGTGTGGTTTGGTGTAGTGTGGTGTGGTTGGTGTAGTGTTTGGAGTTGTGTGGTTTGCTGTAGTGCGTGTGTATGTGTGTTTTAGCTTGGCATGCGTGTTTCTATATCGTGTAAGTGTGTGTGTGCGTGTGTGTTTCTGACTCTTCTCCATTGGTGTGTTTTCTCCTCTGTTCTCTCCTGCAGCATTCTCCCAACCCCAAGCGTCAGCCCGGAGATATCACAGACCGTACGGTGCTCAACGTCTTTGGTCCAATGGGCCAGGGAGGACGCTACATCCTGGACAGCCTCAAAGTAGGTGCTGTTGCGGAGTCTTTTTAGAGACAAAAAATGGACAAATTTGTCCATATTGAATGCTATACGGAAAATAAGCCGAGGGTTTATGTGACTGTAAGGGATGTTGTAGAAACAGCCGTTTGTTTCCAAAAGTTTTATCTCTGTTTCTTTGAGTGTACAGGATCAGTTTGATCCAGCAAATTTAACTGCAAGATGGGAGCTTACTCTCAGCTAATCTCTCTCTCTCTCTCTCTCTCTCTCTCTCTCTCTCTCTCTCTCTCTCTCTCGCTCTCTCTCGCTCTCTCTCTCTCTCTCTCTCTCTCTCTCTCTCTCTCTCTCTCAGACAGGTGCGGTCCATGAGCAGTTCTATAAGGACAGTGACCTGACTCTGGGGGGCATGGTCAACGTGTGGGGACGCAGGGTGGTCATCTGTGACTGTGACAACTTCACCAAAGAGTTCTACCGCTCCAAATACGGCATTGGTGAGACACGCACACACACACACACACACACACACACACACACACACACACACACACACACACACACACACACACACACACACACACACACACACACACACGATGCCATATCCCACACCCAAGTCCATCACCTGCGGTTCTGGTGTATAACCACAGGGTGTCAGTATAACTATAATAAACTGTTAGTTTCACTACCTTGACCATTCAAACTCAAGTACCCCTGTTTTACAATGTCAATGTTATTTTGCTGTTTTCAGTGCCACTGTCAAGTATTTCCCATAATCTGAAAATGTTGTACATTTACCCTTAAATGCTCTCCATATCCCTAATTCAGATTGTGTCATTCAGATTTAGTGAAGGCTCAATTTGTGACCTGTTGGAGATTAAAATAACATCATTATAATCATTTTATTATTATTATTATTATTATTATTACATTTTTTTATGCAATTCTCTCCATTGTATCAAAACCATGTGAGCCCTACAATAATCCCTGACAATCAATCAAATTGTGTTTATATACTGTATGAAACGCAACATTTACAACATTTGTCTCAAAGTGCTTTACAGTAACCAGGCCTGGATCAACAATGGTGGACTTGGGTGATAGAGTGGCGTTTGCAGCACTGACATTATAGTTAACAAAGATTTGGAATTATAGATTTCAGATGTATAACATTTTCCAGGTGCTCAAAGTGAGGATAACAGCCCCAGGCCTAACTGTCTCCCTGGCCCTGACCAACACTAGATACCAGTGATCGCCCCACCGCCGCCAGCCATTTGGCCTCCCTGAGCGAGAAGCTTTCAAATGAAGCCGATATCAGCATGATTCATGCACTTGTGTTTTCGGCAACATATCTGACGCTTTGCGCCATCAAAATGGTGTCCGCTATCTGTAGATGGGAGGGTTTTGGGGGGGGGTTCAACCAGTCTGCAGTAACCAAACTCTTGTCTGTGGGCGTTAGACTGCCAGTCCACCCCACCCTACCCTGCCCCCCACCCCCCTCATGTGTTTTTAGGCTAGGTTAGGTTAGGCTGGCTATGGGGGGGTTCTCTGTATTAGTCACAGCCGATCAATGATGGAGAGGCCTGTTGGGGACCTCAGGGGGTCAAAGGTTATATAGGTTACTGTTACCCCTGTTGCCTTCTCTTTCCATCTCTACTCTTTCTCCTTCTTGCTCTTCTCTTCCTTCAACTGTTGTTGTCTCTCTCTATTGATCTATTTATCTGCCCCCCCCCCCCCCCCCCCCCGTCTCTCCTTGTCTATATATATATTTATACACTACCGGTCAAAAGTTTTAGAACACCTACTCATTCAAAGATTTTTCTTAATTTTTACTATTTTCTACATTGTATAATAATAGTGAAGACATCAAAACTATGAAATAACACACATGGAATCATGTAGTAACCAAAAAAGTGTTAAACAAATCAAAATATATTTTATATTTGAGATTCTTCAAAGTAGCCACCCTTTGCCTTGATGACAGTTTTGCACACTCTTGGCATTCTCTCAACCAGCTTCATGAGGTAGTCACCTGGAATGCATTTCAATTAACAGGTGTGCCTTCTTTAAAAAAAAAAGTGGAATTTCTTTCCATCTTAATGCATTTCAGCCAATCAGTTGTGTTGTGACAAGGTAGCGGTGGTACAGAGAATATAGCCCTATTTGGTAAAATATCAAATCCAAATGATGACAAGAACAGCTCAAATAAGCAAAGAGAAACAACAGTCCATCATTACTTTAAGACATGAAGGTCAGTCAATATGGAAAATTTCAAGAACTTTGAAGTAGCCATCCTATTTCCAACAGTCTTGAAGGAGTTCCCACATATGCTGAACACTTGTTGGCTGCTTTAACTTCACTCAGCGGTCCGCCTCATCCCAAACCATCTCAATTGGGTTGAGGTCAGGTGATTGTGGAGGCCAGGTCATCTGATGCAGCACCGTCACTCTCCTTCTTGTTCAAATAACCCTTACACAGCCTGGAGGTGTGTTGGGTCATTGTCCTGTTGAAAAACAAATGATTGTCCCACTAAGCGCAAACCATATGGGATGGCATATGGCTGCAGAATGCAGTGGTTGCCATGCTGGTTAAGTGCGCCTTGAATTCTCAATAAACCACAGTGTCACCAGAAAAGCAACCCCACACCATCACACCTCCTCCTCCATGCTTCATGGTGGGAACCACACATGCAGAGATAATCCGTTCACCTACTCTGCGTCTCACAAAGACACGTGGTTGGAACCAAAAATCTCAAATTTGGACTCATCAGACCAAAGGAAAGATTTCCACCGGTCTAATGTCCATTGTTCATGTTTCTTGGCCCAAGCAAGTCTCTTCTTATTATTGTTGTATTTTAGTAGTGGTTTCTAATGCAGCAATTCGACCATTGAAAGCATGATTCATGCAGTCTCCTCTGAACAGTTGATGTTGAGATGTGTCTGTTACTTGAACTCTGTGAAGCATTTATTTGGGCTGCAATTTCTGAGTTGCAGTTAACTCTAATGAACTTATACTCTGCAGCAGAGGTAACTCTGGGTCTTCCTTTCCTGTGGCGGTCCTCATTAGAGCCAGTTTCATCATGATGGTTTTTGCAACTGCACTTGAAAAAACTTTCAAGCTTCTTGAAATGTTCTGGATTGACTGACCTTCATGTCTTAAAGTAATGATGGACTATAATTTCTCTTTGCTTATTTGAGTTGTTCTTGTCATAATATGGACTTGGTCTTTTACCAAATAGGGCTATCTTCTGTATACCAACCCTACCTTGTCACAACACAAATGATTGGCTCAAATGCATTAAGAAGGAAAAAAATTCCACAAATGAACTTTTAACAAGGCACACCTGTTAATTGAAACGCATTCCAGGTGACTACATCATGAAGCTGGTTGAGAGAATGCCAAGAGTGTGCAAAGCTGTCATCAAGGCAAAGGGTGGCTACTGTGAAGAATATAAAATATAAAACATATTTTCATTTGTTTAACACTTTTTTGGTTACTACATGATTCCATATGTGTTATTTCATAGTTTTGATGTTTTCACTATCATTCTACAATCTAGAAAATAGTACATATAAAGAAAAACCCTTGAATGAGTAGGTGTGTCCAAACATTTGACTGGTACTGTATATACATACACTACCGTTCAAAAGTTTGGGGTCACTTAGAAATGTTCTTGTTTTTGAAAGAAAAGCCCATCAAATTGATCAGAAATACAGTGTAGACATTAATGTTGTAAATGACTATTGTAGCTGGAAATGGCAGATTTTTTTATGGAATATCTACATAGGCATACAGAGGCCCATTATCAGCAACCATCACTCCTGTGTTCCAATGGCACGTTGTGTTATCCAATCCAAGTTTATCATTTGAAAAGGCTAATTGAGCGTTAGAAAACCCTTTTGCAATTTTGTTAGCACAGCTTTAAAACTGTTGTGCTGATTTAAAGAAGCAATAAAAGTGGCCTTCTTTAGACTAGTTGAGTATCTGGAGCATCAGCATTTGTTTGTTCGATTACAGGCTCAAAATGATCAGAAACAAAGACTTTCTTCTGAAACCCATCAGTCTATTCTTGTTCTGAGAAATTAAGGCTATTCCATGCGAGAAATTGCAATGAAACTGAAAATCTCGTACAATGCTGTGTACTTCTCCCTTCACAGAACAGCGCAAACTGTCTCTAACCAGAATAGAAAGAGGAGTGGGAGGCCCCGGTGCACAACTGAGCAAGAGGACAAGTACATTAGAGTGTCTAGTTTGAGAAACAGACAAGTCCTCAACTGGCAGCTTCATTAAATAGTACCCGCAAAACACCAGTCTCAACGTCAACAGTGAAGAGGCGACTCCGGGATGCTGGCCTTGTATATATAGTGTATATATATCTCTTTATCCATTTCTTTGTCCTCTCTCTCAGAGGACTTCAGCCCAGTACAGTACAAGGCACCTCTGGCCCCTAAGCCCCCCAGGCCTGTACCTCCCTACAATGGCTTTGGCTCTGAAGAGGACTCTCTGTGCTCCTGCCAGGGCCTGCTGCCCAAACCCCCACAGAAAGACTTCCGCAAGCTCATGGAGAAAGACAGGTGAGAGTCAAGAAAGCACCACTCAGGAGATACTACTTAGGATAGGTCACTACAGTTCAAGTCAAAGTGCCGTAAGACATTGTCGTTTGTAACTTACCTCTCATAAGTTTTACTCTTTAAAAAAAAACTTGATTCACTCCCCTCTGTATTTTATTTGGACAATGATGCTAAAATGTATAAATTAGGCTCTATACTCCAGCATTTTGGATTTGATATCAAATGTTTTATGAGGTGACAGTACATATCTGTTTTACCATTTAGAAAGGAATGCACTTTATGTGTCTAGTCCCCCCATTTGAAGAAGTCAGTATTTTGACAAATTCACTAATAGTGTATTAATATTGTCCAAAGTTTAGTATTTGCTCCCATATTCCTAGCACTTAATGATTACATCAAACTTGTGACTACAAACCTTTTGCAAATAAGAATAAAGGATGCTCTTGAACACCTCTACATTA
This sequence comes from Oncorhynchus mykiss, assembly GCF_013265735.2. NCBI lineage: Eukaryota > Metazoa > Chordata > Actinopteri > Salmoniformes > Salmonidae > Oncorhynchus > Oncorhynchus mykiss. The sequence goes on along the minus strand of NC_048586.1, from coordinate 9,725,501 downwards.
ATGTGGAATCTGCCATGATGATGGACAATTGTGAATAATGATGAGTGAGAAAGATCATACCACACCAAAAAATGCTAACCTCCCCTGTTATTGGTAATGGTGAGAGGTAAGCTTTTTCCCCTTAACTTTCTCACTCATTATAGAGTTAAATTGATAGATTACAAAACCAAATTTACACGTTTTAGCTTCACTTCACTGCCTTACAGCCTAAATTTGAGAATTACATTGTAGACACTTGACAGTAATATGTATGCTTCTTAGATGCTGTATCTACTGTAAGTGTCTAGATATATGTTAACTCCTCCCGCTGTGTGTGTGTGTGTGTGTGTGTGTGTGTGTGTGTGTGTCTGTGTGTCTGTGTGTGTGTGTGTGTGTGTGTGTGTGTGTGTGTGTGTGTGTCTGTGTGTGTGTGTGTGTGTGTGTGTGTGTGTGTGTGTGTGTGTGTGTGAGAGAGAGAGAGTGCCTGCCTGCTTGTCTGCATGCGTGCATGTGTGTGTGTGTTTCCCCCTACCAGACAGGGCCTTGAGAGCAATGTGCTGAGGTTTATGGGGAAGATGGTGACTGAAAATCCCATCGACAGAGATAGACTCTTCATAATCTCCTTCTACCTCAGTGACGACACCATCTGTGTGTACGAACCGCCTCAGAGGAACACCGGTAGGGACCGTTTGGCTAGCTAGGACCAGGCTATTAGTCGACACTTCTAGAATACCCATAAGAGACAAGTAGACATACTAATGGGGATTCCGCAGTACTTTGACAGGTTGAGATGACTTCTTCCACATATTCCACACATAAACATCCCCCTCTTTGCCCCCCCCCCCCCACCCCCCCACCCCGCTCCAGGTGTGTTGGCGGGTAAGTTCCTTGAGCGTGGCAGAGTGAAGAAGCCTGGTCAGGAGCTGTTTAAGAGTGAGATGTCCCAGTATTTCAGTGCCCAGGACCTGTATGTAGGAGCCAGGATCAGCCTCAACAACCAAGGCTTCCAGCTGATCGACGCTGATGAGTACGCCTTCAACTACATGGAGCAACACGCTGAGGAGGTGGGATGCACTTTCTCCTCTTCTTTTCTTGTTTCTTCTCTTTTTCTCTCTCCTCTCCTCATCTCGTTCTCTCCTCTCTATCCAGTTCCCCAGGGCTAACATGGGCTCCATTATCAGTAAGATCCGCTCCATCCCTGAGGACAAACAGAATGAGATTAAACAGTTCCTCACCCTCAGTGACCCTGGAAACACTGGACTGATCCCCTATGAACCCTTCAGGTAGTACACTCCTCTTTCTTCCTCTTCTCTCTCTAGACAGCCGTTTACAGTATGGTCCCAATTGATTGATTTGGGTGTTTTCTGATTCAGAAAAACAAAGCCAGATCCAAATGAGATTGAGGCCAGGAACTAGAGCCCCAGTACCAAGATTTAGTAGTCATCAAACTATGGTGTTCATAAGCAGTTTATAAGCAGATCCTTGAAGCAAATGTGTGTGTGTGTGTGTGTGTGTGTGTGTGTGTGTGTGTGTGTGTGTTTGCCAGGGGCCTTCTGGTGGGTCTGGAGTGTGGTCTGTCGGAGCACGAGGTGATGATGCTCGGTCGTTGTTTCTGTGAGCGCCAGCAGCCCGAGGCAGAGGTGGGTCTCATGCTGGCTGTGGCTCAGGACCACCTACGCAAGAAACACTTTGAGAGCTTCTCCGACATGACCAGAGCCTTCACACACGAGGACCGACACAGGTAGGGAGTCTTACACACACTCAGGCACAGACATACAGGGACGTGGACACGCAGGTACACACACATGTACACGATTGGGGAGTAACGGATCACATGTTTACAGATACATGTTTACACATAATTTAGAAAAACTAGATGATTACTTCTAGGATTACTTTTAAAATCAGAAAGGATGTTTGCGTGAGTGTTTTCTGACACCTTTCTGTTTTCTCAAGTGCATTCGAATCAGCATAGAAAAAATTGCAATTTTAAGTTGGTTCTGCCTGAGCAAGTCTGACCACAAATCAGAGACCACTATGATGAACCACCAGGAGCAGGAATAGGCTTTTGTAGGCTACAGTCAAAGCTATGCCTTCCAATGGTGCGACTGCTGTTGGCATCCAAAGATTATCCAACTTGAATAAACGCTTGGAGGTAAGGATGACAGCAGTGGTGTAGTCTACGGCGATACGGATATCACTTATTATTGATATCTAGAAAGCGCATTGATGTGAATCACCATGCTGCTCTCTCATTTAGCTATTTGCGCCTTACGGATTGTGGTTGTTGTGGGTGGCTGTTCACAAATCTAAACGTGTATTTGAACCCAATAATGGTTGAATTGAAGACGTTTAAACTGCCTATTAATCATTGTTTTTGTGACCAGTGGACAGCCAGCGAAAAATGTGTTCTTGCTGCAGTGCGGTTCCCAGCCATATGAAATAAAAGTTTAAGAGAGTTCCTCCCTTCTAAACTCGCTCGTGTTGTGCTCCATACTGTCAAAAACTACTTTAATTTAAGAAGACCACAATTAGGGCTTTTATTGCTCAATCTAATTAGTGCTGATTCAGAAATAATTATTCCATAGGCCTACCACCAAGATCTGCACATGCTCAAACTCGCACACTTTTGATAGACTTCAACAGATGCAAATTACACTACCTGACCAAAAGTATGTGAACACCTGCTCGTCGAACATCTCATTCCAAAATCCATTAATATGGAGTTGGTCCCCATTTTGCTTCTATATCAACCTTCAGTCTTCTGGGAAGGCTTTCCACTAGATGTTGGAACATTGCTGCGGGGGCTTCCATTCAGCCACGAGCATTTGTGAGGTCGGGCACTAATGTTGGGCGATTAGGCCTGGCTCGCAGACAGCATTCCAATTCATCCCAAAGGTGTTTGATGGGGTTGAGGTCAGTGCTCTGTGCAGGCCAGTCAAGTTCTTCCACAGCAATCTCGACAAACCATTTTTGTATGGACCTCGTTTTGTGCACGGGGGCATTAAATGTGAAGCGCTCCAAAAACACTTTTACTCATGTGAAATGTCACTGTGATTATTATTATTATTTGACCCTGCTGGTCATCTATGAACGTTTGAACATCTTGGCCATGTACTGTTATAATCTCCACCCGGCACAGCCAGAAGAGGACTGGCCACCCCTCATAGCCTGGTTCCTCTCTAGGTTTCTTCCTAGGTTCTGGCCTTTCTAGGGAGTTTTTCCTAGCCACCGTGCTTCTACACCTGCATTGCTTGCTGTTTGGGGTTTTAGGCTGGGTTTCTGTACAGCACTTTGAGATATCAGCTGATGTAAAAAAGCCTTTATGAATACATTTGATTGATGGAAGTGTTCCAAAAACACGTTTTCACATTATTTCACATGTAATAAATATCATGATAAGATTTCCAAAAACAAGTTTTCACATTATTTCACATGTAATATCATGATAAGATTTCCAAAAACAAGTTTTCAAATGTGAAATGTTACATGTCAATTGTTCCCCAAAAACATTTTCACATGTTCCAAAAAAACACGTTTTCACATGATATCACGTGAAATTTCACATTCAACGTGATAATGGATAACGATAATGGAACCTTCAGGAAGGTTCTCCCATCTCCACAGAAGAACTCTAGAGCTCTGTCAGAGTGGCCATCAGGTTCTTGGTCACCTCCCTGACCAAGGCCCTTCTCCCCCGATTGCTCAGTTTGGTGAGGCGGCCAGCTCTAGGAAGTCTTGGTGGTTCCGAACTTCCACTGTGTTCTTGTGACAACCTTCAATGCTGCAGACATTTTTTGGTACCCTTCCCCAGATCTGTACTTCGACACAATCCTGTCTCGGAGCTCTATGGACAATTCCTTTGACCTCATGGCTTGGTTTTTGCTCTGACATGCACTGTCAACTGTGGGACCTTATATAGACAGGTGTGTGCCTTTCCAAATCATGTCCAATCAATTGAATATGAAAAAGAAAAGGAGAGCCACACACTCTAGGAGCTCAGATGCAATAATTGAATAACCTAATAACCAATGTTTCGACAGACAAGCTGTCTACATCAGGGTACACTCAATTGAATTTACCACAGGTGGACTCCAATCAAGTTGTAGAAACATCTCAAGGATGATCAATGGAAACAGGATGCACCCGAGATCAATTTCTAGTTTCATAAAAAGGGTCTGAATAGTTATGTAAATAAGGTATTTGTGTTTTTATGTTTAATACATTTGCAAAACATCTAAAACCCTGTTTTCGCTTTGTCATTATGGGATATTGTGTGTAGATTGATGAGGATATTTTCTTTTAAATCAATTTTAGAATAACAAATAACGTAACAAAATTTGGAAAAAGTCTATGGGTCTGAATACTTTCCGAAGGCACTGTAAATACTGTCAATCGCAATGCACTTGGAGGTACGCTACTTTTTGGCCTGTCCTGCAATTCAACTTGGCATGCCTCACTTGCAATTACATTTAAACTTATAGGATACTTTAGATGGACTTATTATTTTATAGTAAGTTACCGGCTACTGGGTTACGGTGAAATTAGTGGAAACAACTTTTTTTTTCTCCCCAATTTCGTGGTATCCAATTGTTAGTCGTTATTGTCTTGTCTCATCGCTACAACTCCCGTACGGGCTTGGGATAGACGAAGGTCGAAAGCCATGCGTCCTCCGAAACACAACCCAACCAAGCGTCCAAGAGTCGCTAGTGCGCGATGAAACAAGGATATCGCTACCGGCCAAACCCTCCCTAACCCGGGCAACGCTATGCCAATTGTGCGTCGCCCCATTGACCTCCGGCCTGGGGGAAACAACTTTTAAGGTAATTTCTAACTCTATTTTGTCAGTAAAATAACAACAACAAACTGTATTCAGAAATTCCAATTATGTTCAATGCTGTAAAATCAGGAATTTGTTTTCCTTATTGAATTGACTGGAACTTAAACAGAATTGACCTCAACATTGGTTAGCACACTTGGGACGCAGCCAACTCACAACTTCTTAGATGACAGCAACCTGAATTCCCTTCTTTGTCACCAGGTCTGTGACAGTGACAGCGATCGACCACAGATTTATTGGAAAGAATACATTCCTCCACTTTGCTAAAAGTTTCCCGGGATCAAGTCAATAATTGTGTGATTATCCAACAACACCAAAGAAAGAAGTAGCAGTGTTCAGGGACACTTGACATAATAAATAAAAAAATACTAGGCAAGTCAGGTAAGAACAAATTCTTATTTACAATGACGGCCTACCCCAGATTACGCTACGCCAGTTGTGCGCTATGGGACTCCCAATCACGGCCGGATGTGAGTCAGACTGGATTTGAACCAGGGACCGTAGTGATGCCTCTTGCACTGATATGCAGTGCCTTAGACCGCTGCGCCACTCGGGAGCAAAAGGCCTAGATTTAAGCATAAAAAGGCAATAGCCGACACCTACATAGCTGGTCCTTTGGCAGTGTCGGAGCTATAACTACGTTACGGTACCCTGTTCCCTGGTGTACAAAAAGGTCAAGGGTACAGAGGTACAAATAGGAACTCACATGGTATTGGTCGGTACCTTTTAGAGTACATGTGCAGATAATCTAGTATAATGGTACATTTTTCTACCCAATATTTTACATTTTAATGCTGCGTTCATAACCATGTGGGAGGTGGTCATTTACCAGTTGTGAAGTCGTAAATACCAGTTGGATGCATTCATGTGCTTTCAACTTGTTGAGAAACACTGATTGGCTAATGGCCTACAAGCTGCGTAAACCATAAACTAAAAGTACAGGTATCATGCTTGTAAACAAATTATAGTGTTCAAAAACCATATTAATAAATCACTTTTTATTAATAATGTTTTGTTGTTGCATTTAACTGGCAAAAATACTGTTATAAAGGTAATTTCCTTAGTAGGTCATGTCAGAGGTCAGCATGTGAGAGAACGGGGAGCTCAGGATGACAGGCGAGTTTCCCACCAGCAATTACCAGTTCGAGGGCTGTTCAAGTGTATTTTTCCTAGTCATATGTGGTAACAAATGCAGCATTAAGCTAGGGAACTCAGAAATGTCTGACTCGCCAACTGGTTGTAGTTGCGGCATTCAACCGTGCGGCATTCAACCAATTAACGAATTGATCATTTCAGTGTTCCAACTAGCATGTGAACGAGGCTATACTGCACTTTGAAACGTTGGTGGGGCAATGTGCTTGTGGGGGCTCATTAGCATATTTAAGGGCATGGTCTAAAATATGATGTATTTGTGCCAACCGTCAGTCCGAATGATGTACCAGTTTAAGTGGTTTTATCATTGTGTTTAAGGTTGAGTACCTTTTATGACATTTTGTTAGAGCTTGTGCCAATCAAGAGCTGAGCTGTGAGTACTTGAATGGCAGCTGGTTCACAGGAAGTTAATGTTTAATTTTGACCTCAATGTCAAGTTGTTGTAAGTGGGTAATTGTAAAAAGCACAGTAACTTACTGTAACTAATCATCACACTGACTGACCTGGTGGTATGGTAAGTGTGCAAGTAATACAATAATATGGAGACTAGCTATTAAATATTGGGTGGCTCTTCTGTAGTGTGTGCACTTATTTCAGCCTTTAACAAGGCTACATAATTAACAGCTTTGCTTATAAACAGACTTCAACAGAACATATTAACAGAATACAACACAGCAGATTAACTGGGATGACATTCCCTTCCATGGGAGACCAAAAAGAGCTGGCTGAAAGCCACACCTCCAATAAGCTACACATGCACTCTTTTGATAGGCTTCCGCTGCTACAGTATGCTGCCAATCAGAAAGTAATGCCCATGTTGTCAACAGAAGAGTCCGTGAATGCACAGTAGATCACTGCACAGTGGCAGCAAGTGTCCTGTGAGTTACTGTAAATGACTGTAAATATTACAATAACTTACTTAATAGTAATTTCCAGGTAAGAAATGAGAAATTCACATCAACAAGTTGCCAGGTCGCAGTTGTAAATGAAAACTTGTTATCAACTGGCCTACCTGGTTAAATTAAGGTGAAAATAAATCAATAATAATAATTAACATACTGGAAAATTCACAATAAACTTTTTGCAGTGCAGCTCATTACTGACACGTTCTCTTACAAAGTTTGAAACATTGCTGTTCTCCCAACCATGAGGTTGCAAGTTCAAATCCCCAAAGAATTAATGTGTATTTCACGATGTTGTGTCGTTGAGCACTGCTACTTTTACATTGGTGGAGATAATTGGACAATTATTTACTTGATTCTGGACAACTTTAAGCAAAGTGCAGAAACGCATTCTTGCCAATAAGTCTGTGGCCCATATCTCTTTCATGCTCACAGATCTGGTGGTGTAGCTGCACTGTAGCAGGACATTTCAGGTTATTAGCAACCGAGAGGGTATGAGTTTCAATCCCATTTATGGCTAAGTCCCAATTGTGGTCACAGTACCAGATTTTACAGTAATTGAAATAAGAATACAGCAGAATACTGTCCTTTAGAAATAACACCAAGTTTTTATATATATTTACTTCATTTCTTCTGCAACTTTAGGCAAAATGCAGAAGTGTATTCTTGGCAATAAATATATACCATATTTCCATAATGTCCACATTATGCAAACAGCATCATATTAATTGAGCTGTAAAATGCTGCTGTAAAAATACAGCATCGTATTCATGGTATCACATGTTTCACATGAAACCATTTATTTCACATGAGGTTGTGTTTTAACGTGCTCACATGTTGTCACGTGTAGTTTTACGTTATCACATGTTGCTTTACATGTTGACACATGTTGTCACATGTTATCACATTAACTTCACATTAAATCACGTGATCAACATGAGATCACACAAGAAGAACGCTAACCTCCCCTGTTATTGTAATGGTGAGAGGTTAGCATGTTTTGGGGGTGTGATATTTGTGCATCTGTGACTTTCATTCAGGACTATCTGTAATCAGGGTAGCATCCACATTAACTATAAGTGTTTAGAAGCATATTTTTATTTACAAAAAAAGTGACTCCAAGTGACTCCAAAATGACACAATACATTATTTACCATTCATTTCTATTGGGCGCAAAATAATCAGAAAAACAGCCAAAACAAACAGCAAATGCATCCAACAAGTTGTAGAGTCACAAGCTTGATGTCATCATTGTGTGATAGGAATATGGGACCAAATAATAAAGTTTAAAAGTGAATGTACAAAAAGTTTACCTGATATAGATGACAATTCCCTCAAATGAAAGCTGACAGTCTGCACTTTAACCTCATAGTCATTGTATCACTTCCAATCCAAAGTGCTGGAATAGAAAAAATGTGTCACTGTCTCCATACTTTTGGAGCTCACTGTACATGTATGGGTGTGCACACACACACTTTCACACACACACTTTTCACACACACACACACACACACACACACACACACATACACACACACACACACACACACAGTTCTTCCACACTGATCTCGACAAACCATTTCTGTATGGACCTTGCTTTGTTCACGGGGGCATTGTCATTCTGAAACAAGAAAGGGCCTTCCGCAAACTGTTGTCACAAATTTGGAAGCACAGAATCGTCTAGAATGTCATTGTATGCTGTACCATTAAGATTTCCCTTCACTGGAACTAAGGGACGTATCCCGAACCATGAAAAACAGTCCCAGACCATTATTCCTCTTCCACCAAACTTTAAAGTTGGCATTATGCAATTGGGTTGGTAGCGTTTTCCTGGCATCGGCAAAACCCAGATTCGTCCGTTGGTCTGCCAGATGGTGCGTGATTCATCACTCCAGAGAACTCGTTTCCACTGCTCCAGAGTCCAATGACAGTGAGTTTTACACCACTTCAGCGGACGCTTGGCATTGCGCTTTGTGATCTTAGGCTTGTGTGCTGCTGTCGGCCATGGAAACCCATTTAATGAAACTCCCGACGCTCCAAAGGCAGTTTGGAACTCGGTAATGAGTGTTACAACCGAGGGACAAAATGATTTTTACGCACTTCATCACTCGCCGGTCCCATTCTGTGAACTTGTGTGGCCTACCACTTCGCAGCTGAGCCATTGTTTCTCCTAGACATTTCCACCTTACAATAACAACACTTCCAGTTGACTGGGTCAGCTCTAGCAGGGCTGAAATATGATGAACTGACTTTTTGGAAATGTGACATCCTATGACAGTGCCACGTTGAAAGTCACTGAGTGCTTCAGTAAGGCCATTCTACTGCCAATGTTTGTCAATGGAGATTGCATGGCTGTGTGCTCGATTTTATACACTTGTCAGCAATCGATGTGGCTGAAATAGCCAAATCCACTAATTTGAAGGGTTGTCCACAAACTTTTGTATATATAGTGTATATACCCCATACCCACACACACAGAGCCACACAGGCAGGTACCGTCACGGCCCGCCATCAATCAGTTGGCCAGCGGCCCCAGATCCTTAGCTGCTTGAGTAGCAGCAATTAGTTCCAGCAGTGTGTGAGTGGAGCATTGGAACCAGATGATCCCCACAGACCTGCATATTATGTAGCAGTCACACACACACACACACACTCACACACACACACACACACACACACACACACACACACACATGCACAGTAGAAATGTGGCATAAAGGAAATTGATAGCTAGCCACGCCACAGGGTCAATCAGCATAGCTTGTTTATGTGGCCATGTAGTTACCCTGGGTTAGTTTCAGATTTGTCTAAAATGTCCTCCCTATCCAATGCCCCTGTAATGAAGACGGTATGTCATAATGTCAAGGACTGGCTCCAGACTACTCAAAAGCACAGGGAAAACAACTGTGGCCTCTTACACACACACACACACACACACGCACATGCATACACGTGCACACACACACACACACACACACTCAAGCCTTTCATCAATGATGATTTCTCATCTGTGCTTGCCTAATATCTGTGCTCGTCCGGTCTGGTCTGTGTATCCAGGACTGGTCATCTCTCCACCAAGGAGGCCAGGACCATCTGTAAGGCCTTCCAGCTGCCACTGGCTGAGGACCTGTTGAGGGCCCTCCTCAAGAAGTAAGAAATTAGATCTGAAAGAAAGAGGAGTAGCACTGGGAGTGGAAGTGTGCTTATACAACAGTTCATCAGAGTCCTGTGGTGTGTCCAGGTTTGATGCAGGCTCTGAGGAGATGGACTACCATGCCTTTCTGGCAGGGATCAACTGGAGAGAGAACCCTGCTCCCCCTGTCCTGCCTGACGACGCCCTGAAGGTGAGAGACTCAGTGGGTCATTTAGCATGAGAGAGATTTAGCGTTTGGCACAGAGCCAGCTAAAAAAGATCCATCTGCACTTGTTATTGTTTATTTCACATTTCACTTGCTTTGGCAATGTAAACATATTTTTCCCATGCCTATAATGCCTCTTGAATTGAGAGAGAGAGAGAGCACTGTTTGTGAATCAGTCTCTTCGCGTGTGTGTGCATGCCCGTGAGCTTGCATGTGCGTGTGTGTGTGAGAGCCTGTGCGTCTGTATTGTCTCTGTCATTCTCTTTTCGTTCTCTAGCAGTGTACTTTCACTGGTTCCCAGCTCCTCTCTTCCTCATGCAGTCTAAAGCCCAAACTAGTCAGGGATCCTCTGGTGGGGTAAACTGCGTTTCTAAACCTGCTCCACAGACCCACGTGAGAGGAGTGACAATGGCTGCCGTGACTTTGCCTCTTCACGTCCTCACATTTTTTCTCACTCTGATGACATCAGAAGAGTTGCCTATTTCTGCTTGAGGACTTGCTTTGTGTTGATTGGCCCATCATCCAGGCTCTGTTATTTTCCTGATTGTCTTCTGCTGATGCCTGGGATTTACCTGTATCCGCCTGGGACTCTTGTCTCTGTGGAGCTAACACACTGTTTGAACAATAATGCACATGCTTTTTTTACCACTAACATTGCACTATTTTAATGCCAATGCTGTAATGTTTTGTGAATGTATTTGGCGTGCATAAGCCTTGTCTACCTCCACATTCAGGGACGTTACTAGTGTGCCAATGATTTAATTTTGTACATCTAACCTTTATTTAACCAAGCAAGTCAACTGTCATCCCCAATGAGGGCCTAGTCCAGTGTCTTGTCTTGTCTTCAGCCCTTTGTCTTGCTGTTGTTGAATTGAATCAACTTTATTGATTGTCCACAGTTTAACGTGGACTGGAGCAGGGAAGCCAGAGACCCAGAGGTGAAGAGCATCAACTACTCTGTCCTTCTGGAAGACGTGTTCGGTAGTGTCAACACCAACTCTAACCAACCCAACACTCTAACCAACCCAACACTCTAACCAACCCGACACTCTAACCAACCCGACACTAACAAACGCGACACTAACCAACCCAACACTCTAACCAACCCGACACTCTAACCAACACTCTAACCAACCCAGCACTCTAACCAACACTCTAACCAACCCGACACTCTAACCAACCCAACACTCTAACCAACACTCTAACCAACCCAACACTCTAACCAACCCGACACTCTAACCAACCCAACACTCTAACCAACACTCTAACCAACCCAACACTCTAACCAACCCGACAGACGCTCTAACCAACCCGATACTCTAACCAACCCGATACTCTAACCAACCCGACACTAACCAACCCGACACTCTAACCAACCCGACACTCTAACCAACCCAACACTCTAACCAACCCGACACTCTAACCAACCCTACACTCTAACCAACACTCTAACCAACCCTACACTCTAACCAACACTCTAACCAACCCAACACTCTAACCAACCCGACACGCTAACCAACACTCTAACCAACACTCTAACCAACCCAACACTCTAACAAACCCGACACTCTAACCAACCCAACACTCTAACCAACCCAACACTCTAACCAACCCAGCACAAGGACTGAGAGATAGCAAGGAGTACCAGCAGATCATCATCCTATGAACTCAATCACCTCGCTGCTCTCTGTGTATATTTTCACTTTCAATTAAAGAACATGGATTACATTTGCAACCAAACATCGGCCCTTTTAACATGTGTGGGAAACGGTGTGTACACTTGAATTGTGTTATGTGTAAAACAAAGACCCTTAAAAACAGTATACTGTGTGTGTGGGTGTGTGTGTGTGTGTGTGTGTGTGTGTGTGTGTGTGTGTGTGCGCGCGTGCGTGCACGTTTTACTATACTTGTGAGTACCAGAAGTCCTCATAAGAATAGTAAACCAACAAAAATTCTGAGAAGTGAGGAAATTTTGCCAGAACTCTTGTAAAAATGCTATGTTAGGTTTAGGGGCTAGGGTTAGAATTATGGTTAAGGTTACTGATTAGGTTTAGGGTTAAGAGTTAGGGTTAGGGGTTAGAGAAAATAGAATTTTGAATGGGAATCAATTGTTGGTCGCCAAAAAGTCCTCACAAGTATAGTAAGACAGCGTTTGTGTGTGTTAGGGAGAGGGCCTCAGAGACACTGTAAAAGAAATGAGGCGTTAAACCAGAACCATATTTCTTCCGCAGGCAGACAGGCACACGCATTCATTATGATTACACTGGATCCTCTGTATCCCCTCTAAAGTGCTGAGTTGATAAGAGGGGAAATGGCCTGAGAAGGGATCCACCATGCTTAGGTTAAGCTTCTGGCAGGGCAGAGGCATCCACACTTAGCCTACAACCAGGAAGGCTACATTGCCTTGAGAAAGTATTAATGTTGTGTCACTGGCCTACACACAATAGCCCATAATGTCAAAGTGAAATGTTTTTAGACATTTTTTTAAATTATTATTCAAAAACTAAAAGCTGAAATGTCTTGAGTCAATAAGAATTCAGCCTCTTTGTTATGGCAAGATTAAATAAGTTCAGGAGTGAACATGTGCTTAACAAGTCACATAATGAGTTGCATGGACACACTCTGTGTAATAACAGTGTTTAACATTTATGAACGATTCCTCATCTCTGTACCCCACACATACAATACGGTCTCTCAGTCAAGCGGTACATTTCAAACAGATTCAACCACAAAGACCAGAGGTTTTCCAATGCTTCACAAAGGGTACCTATTGGTAGATGGTGTAAAAATAAAAAGCAGACAATGAATATCCCTTTGAGCATGGTAAAGTTATTCACTACACTGTGGATGTTTTATCAATACACCCAGTCACTACAAAGATGCAGGCAATCTTCCTAACTTATTTGCCGTTGTGGAGGTAACCACTCAGAGATTTTACCATGAGGCCAATGGTGACTTTAAAAAAGTTTCAGAATTTTATGGCTCTGAAAGGAGAAAACTGAGGATGGATCAACATTGTTGTTAGTCCACAATACTAACCTAAATGACAGAGTGAAACAAAGGAAGTGTACAGAATAAAAATATTCCAAAACATCCTGTTTGCAATAAGGCACTAAAGTAAAATTGGCAAAAAAATGTGGCAAAGAAATGAACTTTATGTCCTGAATACAAAGCTTTATGTTTGGGGCAAAACCAACACATCACTGAGTACTACTCTTCATATTTTCAAGCATGGTGGTGCCTACATCATGTTATTGGTATGCTTATCATTGACAAGGACTAGGGAGTTTTTTAGGATAAAAAGAAACAGAATAGAGCTAAGTGTAACCGGTGTGAAATGGCTAGCTAGTTAGAGGGTTGCGCGCTAATAGCTTTTCAATCGGTGACGTCACTGACTCTGAGACCTTGAAGTAGTTGTTTGCCTTGCTCTGCAAGCGCCGCCCGCAGCTTCTGTGGAGCGATGGGTAAATGTGGGAGGCACTTGTTGATGTGGTCAGTGGGTCCCTGGCTCTAACCTGGTTCGAGCCCAGGTTGGGGTGAGGAGTGGGACAGAAGCAATACTGTTACATAAGCACAGGCTAAATATACACTAGGGTTGCTTAGATGACATTGAGTGGCCTAGATACAGTTTTGACTTAAATCAGCTTGAAAATCTATGGCAAGACTTGAAAATGGCTATCTATCAATCAAGCAATCCAATTTATTTATAAAGCCCTTCTTACATCAGCTGATGTCACAAAGTGCTGTACAGAAACCCAGCCTAAAATCCCAAACAGCAAGCAATGCAGGTGTAGAAGCACTGTGGCTAGAAAGGCAATAACCTAGGAAGAAACCTAGAGAGGAACCAGGCTATGAAGGGTGGCCAGTCCTCTTCTGGCTGTGCCGGGTGGAGATTATAACAGAACATGGCCAAGATGTTCAAATGTTCAAAGATGACCAGCAGGGTCAAATAATAATAATCACAGTGGTTGTAGAGGGTGCAACAGGTCAGCACCTCAGGAGTAAATGCCAGTTGGCTTTTCATAGCCGATCATTCAGAGTATCTCTACCGCTCCTGCTGTCTCTAGAGAGTTGATAACAGCAGGTCTGGGACAGGTAGCACGTCCTGTGAACAGGTCAGGGTTCCATAGCCGCAGGCAGAACAGTTGAAACTGGAGCAGCAGCATGACCAGGTGGACTGGGGACAGCGAGGAGTCATCAGGCCAGGTAGTCCTGAGGCATGGTCCTAGGGCTGGGGATATGTCTGGGGATACCCCCAGACAGGGCCAAACAGGCAGGATATAACCCCACCCACTTTGCCAAAGCACAGCCCCCACACCACTAGAGGGATATCTCCAACCACCAACTTACCATCCTGAGACAAGGCCGAGTATAGCCCACAAAGATCTCCCCCATGGCACAACCCAAGGGGGGGCGCCAACCCAGACAGAAAGATCACGTCAGTGACTCAACCCACTCAAGTGACGCACCCCTCCTAGGAACGGCATGGAAGAGCACCTCAGTCCCTGTAATAGGGTTAGAGGCAGAGAATCCCAGTGGAGAGAGGGGAACCGGCCAGGCAGAGACAGCAAGGGTGGTTCGTTGCTCCAGTGCCTTTCCGTTCACCTTCACACTCCTGGGCCAGACTACACTCAATCCTAGGACCTACTGAAGAGATGAGTCTTCAATAAAGACTTAAAGGTTGAGACCGAGTCTGCGTCTCTCACATGGATAGGCAGACCATTCCATAAAAATGGAGCTCTAAAGGAGAAAGCCCTGCCCTCCAGCTGTTTTCTTGTGACCGTAGCGTACTGGTAGGTATGTACAGCAGGACCAAATCTGAGAGATAGGTAGGAGCAAGCCCATGTAATGCTTTGTAGGTTAGCAGTAAAACCTTGAAATAGGCCCTCGCCTTAACAGGAAGCCAGCCAGTGTAGAGAGGCTAGCGCTGGAGTAATATGATACATTTTTGGGGTTCTAGTCAAAATTCTAGCAGCCGTGTTTAGCACTACCTGACGTTTATTTATTGCTAGCAATGATCAACAACCAACTTGACAGAGCTTGAATAATAAAAAATAATAATAATGTGCAAATATTGTACCATCCAGGTGTGCACAGCTCTTAGAGACTTACCCAGAAAGACTCACAGCTGTAATTGCTGCCAAAGGTGACTGTATTGACTCAGGGGTGTGAATACTGATGTAAATGAGATATTATTGTATTTTATTTTTAATAAATGTGAAAGATTTATGGCTTACTGTGTGTAGATGGGTGAGAAGAAGAAAAATATTTTGAATTCAGGCTGTAACAACAAAATGTGGAATCAGTCAAGGGGCACTTTCTGAAGGCGCTGTGTAGCCCTGCTGACTGTACCATTCTCTAACCCCAAGTGTTTCTTTCACTCCTGCTCAAGGATTTAAAAGTGTTGGGTTGTTGTAACCATGGCTGAGGTTTTCTGGATTTTCCACCATATTTCTCACACCTGTCCACCCTTACGGAAAAACCACATGAATTTCACATGTGATCCTAGTTAATGTGATAACATGTGTAAACGTGTAAAAACAACATGTCATAACATGAAGCTGCACATGTGAAAACATTTGAGCATGTGAAAACATGATCTCGTGTGAAATAAATGTGACAACATGGGGAGACAACATTTCAACATGTGATATCATGAAACTACATGGGAAAAACTGACCTCTTCTGTCTCTTCTGTTTTCACATGTAAAGAAAACTGCACGTGAAACTGTAAATTTCAGGTGTTTTTTTGTAAGGGAAGTAATTAAATGGTGTGGGATTTTTAAGGTTAGTGGTACATTTCACATGATTACTTTGTGCTGACATTCAATATGACCCCACCTGGGATTTCAAGTCACAACCTCTGGATTGAGGGGTATACAGATCTTTCTGCAGTGCCACGAAGTCTGTAGCATTCACAGAAGTCACCTACAGATTCATGACCTATAATACATCTCCGCACTTAGTTAGTCTAATAGAGTTCAGCTGTTGAAATACATTAAACGTTGTTTCCACTCAGTAGCCGGTAACTTACTATAAAATAATAAACACATCTAAAGTATCCTATAAGTTTAAATGTAATTGCAAGTGAGGCATGCCAAATTGAATTGCAGGATGGGCCAAAAAAGTAGCCCACCCAAGTGCATTGTGATTGACACACGTTAAAATAAAAAACAGTAATACCTTATTTACATAAGAATTCAGACCCTTTGCTATGAGACTCGAAATAGAGCTCAGGTGCATCCGGTATCCGTTGACCATCCTTGAGATGTTTCTACAACTTGATTGGTAGTCCACCTGTGGTAAATTCAATTGATTAGACATGATTTGGAAAGGCACACACCTGTCTATATAAGGTCCCATAGTTGACAGTGCATGTCAGAGCAAAGGGAAGGGTACCAAAAAATGATGCAGCATTGAAGGTCCCCAAGAAACACAGTGGCCTCCGTCATTCTTAAATGGAAGAAGTTTGGAACCACCAAGACACTTCCTAGAGCTGGCAGCCCGGCCAAACTAAGCAATCGGGGGAGAGCTCCAGAGTTCCTATGTGGAGATGAGAGAACCTTCCAGAAGGACAACCTCTGCAACACTCCACCAATAGTGGACGGAGGCCACTCCTCATTAAAAGGAACATGACAGCCCTCTTGGAGTTTGCCAAAAGGCAACTAAAGGACTCTCAATATTTTCCGGTCTGATGAAACCAAGAGTGGATTCTTTGGCCTGAATGCCAAGCGCGTGTCTGGAGGAAACATGGCACCATCCCTACTGTGAAGCATGGTGGTGGCAGCATCATGCTGTGGGGATGTTTTTCAGCGGCAGGGACTGGGAGACTAGTCAGGATCGAGGGAAAGATGATCGGAGAAAAGTACAGAGAGATCCTTGGTGAAAACCTGCTCCTGAGCGTGCAGGACCTCAGACTGGGGCGAAAGGTCTCCTTCCAACAGGACAACAACCCTAAGCACACAGCCAATACAACATAGAAGAGGCTTTGGAACAAGTCTCTGAATGTCCTTGAGTGGCCCAGCCAGAGCCCGGACTTGAACCCGATCGAACATCTCTGAAGAGAACTGAAAATAGCTGTGCAGCGACGCTCCCCATCCAACCTGACAAAACTTGAGAGGATCTGCAGAGAAGAATTGGAGAAACTTCCCAAATATAGGTGTGCCAAGCTTGTAGCGTCATACCCAAGAAGTCTCGAGGTTGTAATCGCTGCCAAAGGTGCTTCAACAAAGTACTGAGTAAAGGGTCTGAATACTTATGTAAATGTGATATTTCCATTTTTTATTTTGAATACATTTGAAGAAGACTCAAGGCTGTAATCGCTGTGCAAATGTGATATTTCAGTTTTAAACTTTAATACATTTGCAAGAAAATCTAAAAACCTGATGAGAAAAAACCTGATGAGAAAAAACAACAACAATTGAATCAATTTTATACTTTATAAAGTAACAAAATGTGTAAAAAGTCAAGGGGTCTGAATACTTTCTGAATGCACTGTATATAGCAAAATACTAATACAGTATCGTATTACTGTGGAAATGTACAGTAAAATGAAAAATATTTCGCCCAAAATGAACAGCAATTCCTAACAGTGAAATTTTATGTTATCACGTGTTGAACCACAGGATTTCACAAATCATGTGAAAATGTGTTTTTGGAACACTTCTCATGTGAAAATGTATTTTTGGAACACTTCTCATGTGAAAATGTATTTTTGGAACACTTTGTGACATTTTACACGTGAAATAAAGTGTTTTTTAAACCACACATGTTCACGTTTTTCACATATGCAATTTCATGTGCTGTTCAGCTAAAGTATGACCCCACCTGGGACTCTAACCTCTGGGTTTGAGTTACACTGACATTTCTGCTGCACAACAAAGTCTGAAGCGTTCCCATACACATTCATTACCTATAATACATCGCTGCACTTAGAAAATGAGTACCATCTGTACTGCTAAAAATCAAATCTAATTTTATTTGTCACATACACATGGTTAGCAGATGTGAATGTGAGTGTAGCGAAATGCTTGTGCTTCTAGTTCCGACAATGCAGTAATAACCAACGAGTAATCTAACCTAACAATTCCACAACAACTACCTTATACATACGAGTGTAAAGGGATGACGAATATGTATATACAAATATATGAATGAGTGATGGTACAGAACGGCATAGGCAAGATGCAGTAGATGGTATAGAGTACAGCATATACATATGAAATGAGTAATGTAGGGTATGTAAACATTATATTAAGTGGAATTGTTTTAAGTGGCTAGTGATACATTTTTACATAAATTATTCCATTATTAAAGTGGCTGGAGTTGAGTCAGTATGTTGGCAGCAGCCACTCAATGTTAGTGTTAGAAAACATACGTGTTATGGCTTTTCAACCTCTGCCATATCATGGATTCAGAGCTACAGTTGAAGTTGGAAGTTTACATACACCTTAACCAAGTACATTTAAACTAAATGTTTCACAATTCCTGACATTTAATCAGAGTAAAAATTCCCAGTCTTAGGCCAGTTAGGATCACCACTTTATTTTGAGAATGTGAAATGTCAGAATAATAGTAGAAAGAATGATTTATTTAAGCTTTTACTTCTTTCATCACATTCCCAGTGGGTCAGAAGTTCACATACACTCAATTAGTATTTGGTAGCATTGCCTTCAAATTGTTTAACTTGGGTCAAACATTTTCGGGTAGCCTTCCACAAGCTTCCCACAATAAGTTGGGTGAATTTTGGCCCATTCCTCCTGACAGAGCTGGTGGAACTGAGTCAGGTTTGTAGGCCTCCTTATTCGCACACACTTTTTCAGTTCTGCCCACAAATTTTCTATGGGATTGAGGTCAGGGCTTTGTGATGGCCACTCCAATACCTTGACTTTGTTGTCCTTAGGCCATTTTGCCACAACTTTGGAAATATGCTTGGGGTCATTGTTCATTTGGAAGACCCATTTGCGACCAAGCTTTAACTTCCTGACTGATGTCTTGAGATGTTGCCTCAATATATACACATCATTTTCCTCCCTCATGATGCCATCTATTTTGTGAAGTGCACCAGTCCCTCCTGCAGCAAAGCACCCCCACAACATGATGCTCCCACCCCCGTGCTACATGGTTGGGATGGTGTTCTTCGGCTTGCAAGCCTCCCCCTTCTTCCTCCAAACATAACGATGGTCATTATGGCCAAACAGTTCTATTTTTGTTTCATCAGACCAGACATTTCTCCAAAAAGTATGATCTTTGTCCCCATGTGCAGTCGCAAACCGTAGTCTGGCCTTTTTATGGCGGGTTTTTTTTTATGGCAATTTTCTTGACTGATTTTATTTGATTTTACCATGATGTCAAGCAAAGAGGCACTGAGTTTGAAGGTAGGCCTTGAAATACATCCACAGGTACAATTAGCCTATCAGAAGCTTCTAAAGCCATGACAAAATTTTCTGAAATCTTCCAAGCTGTTTAAAGGCACAGTCAACATAGTGTACGTAAACTTCTGACGCACTGGAATTGTGATAGAGTGAATTATAAATGAAATAACATTTCTGTAAACAATTGTTAGAAAAATTACTTGTGTCATGCACAAAGTAGATGTCATAACCGACTTGCCAAAACTTTAGTTTGTTAACAAGAAATTTGTGGAGCGGTTGAAATACGAGTTTTAATGTCTCCAACATAAGTGTATGTAAACTTTCAACTTCAACTGTATATATCTAATGGAAGCTTCTCTAATGTTAAACATGTAAAGTGTGGTGTCCCGCAGGGCAGCTCTCTAGGCCCTCTACTCTTTTCTATTTTTTTTTACCAATGACCTGCCACTGGCATTAAACAAAGCATGTGTGTCCATGTATGCTGATGGTTCAACCATATACACATCAGCAACCACAACTAATGAAGTCACTGAAACCCTTAACAGAGAGTTGCAGTCTGTTTTGGAATGGGTGGCCATTAATAAACTGGTCCTGAACATCTCTAAAACTAAGAGCATTGTAGTTGTTACAAATCATTCCCTAAGTTATAGACTTCAGCTGAATCTGGTAATGAATGGTGTGGTTGTTGAAAAAGTTGAAGAGACTAAATTACTTGGTGTTATGGTCAAAGCACATAGATTCAATGGTTGTAAAGATGGGGAGCGGTCTGTCTGTGATAAAGAGATGTTCTGCTTTTTTGACACCACACTCTGCAAAGCAGGTCCTGTATGCTCTAGTTTAATCTTATCTTGATTATTGTTCAGTCATATGGTCAAGTGCTGCAAAGAAAGATGTAGTTAAGCTGCAGCTGGCCCAGAACAGAGCGGCACGTCCTGCTCTTCATTGTAATCAGAGGGCTAATGGTAATACTATGCATGCCAGTCTCTCTTGGCTGAGAGTTGAGGAAAGACTGACTGCATCACTTCTTGTTTTTATAAGAAACATTAATGTGTTGGAAATTCCAAATTGTTTGCATAGTCAACTTACACACAGCACTGACACACACATTTACCCCACCAGACATGGCACCAGGGTTCTTTTCACAGTCTCCAGGTTCGGAACAAATTCAAGGAAGCATGAAGTATTATACAGAGCCATGAGTGCATGGAAATCCCTTCCATCTTATATAGCACAAGTGAACGCAAACCTAGTTTCAAAAAAACAAATAAAGCAACACCTCACGACACACGGCCTCTCCCCCATGTGACCTACTTGTTGTGTGTATGTAATGACATGCATGTGTAACTGATAGACACACACACACACACACACACACACACACTACATGTTCATGTTTTTAAATGTATGTAAATTGTAAAGTATTTAGTGTGTAATGTATTTTTTGTTATGTGTCAGACCCCAGTAAGACTAGCTGTAGCCATTGGCGTCAGCTAATGGAGGTCCTAATAAAAAACAAATCAAATTACCATGACATTCTTAGGGCAGCCTGTTTGCTGGTCGTCAATGGGGAATTGTGTGTGGTGTTGGGGGGGGGTCGGCAGGTTGGTTGAAATCAGAGCCTTCATCTATGTCACTGATCAATTTCCCTTGTCCGGGGGATAACTGAACAATTCGCTAATTAACCATCCAATCCCCCGCCTCTTAAACAGGGAACAAAGAGATCCCAATCCATCCCTCTTACACACACACACACAAGCTCACACACACACACACGTGTGCAGCAAACAAACACACACATCTCCCTCTATAACACGGGCACATGACATCACCCAGGGCATTATCGGGTCTTCACTGTCTGCTTTCACACCTACTAAAATATTAGCCTTCTCGAGTCACACACACAATCCTGCCCGCTGCCGCCAAACGCCACCCCCTGAAACAAAGGCTGACGTTGCTGGGAGGGAGCGGGTGAAAAGGGGGAGGAAGGGAGAAGGGGAGGCTTGAGCGCATACTTGGCCTTTTATGCCTCCCGAAACAGAGTGTGAGGAGGGACAATACTCCTCACCCCCTCTCTCCCATCGCACCATGTAATGCAGTAACCGGACCAAAGACAAAGTTACCAGGACATAGAAAATAGCGAGAGAGAGAGAAAGAGAGCAAGAGAGAGAGGGGAGAAAGACAATGAAGGGAAGTGAGAAAGAAAGAAAGAAAGAAAGAAAAGAGAGAGAGGCGGTGAGAGAAAGAGAAAAAACAAGGAGAAATGGGAATAAAGAGAGGGAGTAAGAGAGAGAAAGACACACACACACACACACACACACACAGAGAGAGACAGAGAGAGAGAGAGAGAGAGAAGATGGAGAAAGAGAG
This sequence comes from Oncorhynchus mykiss, assembly GCF_013265735.2. Lineage (NCBI taxonomy): Eukaryota > Metazoa > Chordata > Actinopteri > Salmoniformes > Salmonidae > Oncorhynchus > Oncorhynchus mykiss. The sequence continues at coordinate 9,703,528 of NC_048586.1, read as the reverse complement.
AGAGTCTATAGGACCTGTGACTCAGATGTCAGTATAGCTGCTATGTGACCCTGACCTAATAATCCAGTTAAGTGCTGTGATGAGACAAGACGACCTCCCCCACACCCACACACCCCTGGCCCCTCAACCCTTACCCCTCTCTCTTCATCTCCCAGTAGCCTGTGACAACATGCTCATTGCCACCCAACTTTATCCATCTATTTCATCTCTCGAAACACTGTGAGGAGGGACAATACTCCTCACCCCCTCTCTCCCATTGCACCAGGTAATGCAGTCCCTGGACCAAAGACAAAGTTACCAGGACATAAAAAAGGCCTAAGCCATAGTCTACGTTTAGACCCTAGAAGTTACCAGGACACAGCAGGTTACTCTTTGGTGTGACCTGAGAAGTAGGGATGGAGAAGACAGGAGAAGACAACTGGGTGGCGAGTCTTTCCTCGTTCTACTAAATGAGTGTGTAAAGTCATCCTGTCCTTGTTTAACTTTGCTGTCGTCCTGCTCCCTCCCTCCACTGACTGTAAAACACTGTAAAAACCCATGCGCCGGAAAAGGTCCTAAAAGTCTCTGAGGTTAAAAGGTCTCCTGTGAACCTGTGAGTGTGTGCGCATGCACCTGCGTGCGCGCGTGTGTTAGCTACATGTGTGAACAGAGGAATGCTTGCTTGATGCTGCCAGGGCCAATATGGTAAGGACTGAATTGTTACAGACCCCAGTGAACGACAGGGAAAAGTTTCCTAGTATGTGTGTTTAATGACAGACTCTTTAACAGGAGATATGCGACAAGCACAAGGACATTCTGTGTTCAAGCTGATTCTCACTGACACCTTGCCCTCTAACAGTGGATAGGTCAAAGGTCGAGGCACAGGCTAATCTATCTGACATATAATCTGACATACAGCCATGCATGTAGAATATGCAGGTAACTAGTTACAAAAAGATTAGATTACAACCGGATGAAGACATTTTCTTTGTGGTGGCTATTAAAAAACAATGAGGTTTCAACCTGACCATGGTATCACAAAACAACACATTTTACCCTTAGGGTAACTGCATTAACATTCAATACAACAGGCCCCTGCTGGACAAGAGATGACGATGCTTTTAGTTTAATGCAGATGAAGAGAAAATTGAAGAGACTTTAGGAGACTGGTTTTGGCTGCTTCATAATCCCTTCATTCCTGTGATTCCTCAGTACCTATAGGTGTTGGCACGCAGAGCAAGGCGGGAGGGATAGGGAGGGGTGGAGGGGTCGGATTAAAAGCCGACTTTCAAATGGTCAACCGATGACCCAGGTGCACATGGGGAGATAGTTACTCTCTCTCTCTCTGTCTCTGAATCTCTCTCCCTCCCTCCTCTTTTTCAGAGTATCTCTTTCTTCTTCGTTGTCTCGCTCTGAATAGCTCATCTCTCGGGACATCTGCATGAACTGCTGTGTGGAGATAAGGACTGATGTGTGCGTGGGCCTGTGTGTTTGTGTGCATCAATGATAATCGGCTCAGCTCAGAGAAAAAGGCTCAAAAGAAAATAAGTCAAAATTCCATACTTCTTCAGACAATTCTACAATTCTCTGATGTCATCCATTTACTACCTCCGCCTAAAAGGTTCTGAACACTTGTTCAGCAGAAGTCTATTCCCCAACTCTCAGCCAAACCTGGTACAGTCATCAAACATACACACATGCAGGCACACACACACATGCACATGCACACACTCACACACAGGTTGTCTTTGGCAGGGAACATACATTATTCTAACTGCTAAAATGAAGAGAAGTTATTCTACACCGGCTGTAAATTACTTCTAGGGGACTATTTTCATTCAGACTTTAATTCCCGGCGGAACTCATTTTGGAGGCAAACAGGCCTGTTTTTCTGTTGCGCACTGGTCTACATAAATCTCCCAAAATTATGGGGCCTTTCCCTTTTTTCATGTAGCTTGAAACGAGGCTGGAAATTAATCTCCTAAATGAAGACTGAATGTGTTTCTCACGCAATAACACCAAGAGGCTCTGGACAAACCTCCGGGCCTACTGCTGCTGCTGCTGCTGCTGCTGGGAGTTAAGGTAAGAGAAAAACAGACAGATCCAGTGAATAGAGAGAGAGAGAGAGAGAGAGAGAGAGAGAGAGAGATAGAGAGAGAGAGAGAGAGAGAGAGAGGGGGAGGGGGAGAGGGAGAAAGAAAAGACAGAGAGAGTTGGTAAGTCCTTAGGATCTGTGAATCAAGTGTCAGTATAGCTGCTATGTGACCCTGACCATATAATCCAGTTATGAGAGGTGATGAGTCAAAAAGCCCTCTTCAACACCCCCCCCCCCCCCCCCCCCCACACACACTTTCAGGTGGAAGGGAAATAATTTCCAGAGAATAAAAGTCCCCTATTGTACATCAACCAGCCCAAGTCCATCCATAGTGTGTCCATTCAAGGCCACCGTAGACCTGCTGACCACTGCCGTTCCCCCCGTCACCATTGGAAGACCGGAGGCAAACATGAAATTGTATTCTGGTTTTAGTGGAGGCCATGTTGGGACGATTTCAGTGCTGAGATGGTTTTCCAGTTAGTGTGTTGTCAGAGAGCAGCTGTCAGCTTCAACACATATAGGATGCACACGGACACACACACACACACACACACACACACACACACACACACACACACACACACACACACACACACACACACACACACACACACACACACACGCACACACACACACACTAATCCACAAAGTAACACACACAAGCGCACAAACATACACAAGTTCACACACACACACACACATAGGAGCACACATACACACATCTCCATCCTCCTCCTCCTCCTCCATCCTCCTCCTCCTCCTCCTCCATCCTCCTCCTCCATCCTCCTCCATCCTCCTCCTCCTCCATCCTCCTCCTCCTCCCTGTTCTAACACACCATCCACAGTACTACACACTCTCTCAGAGTTAAATAACTTCATGTGTGATTTACATTGTCTTTTCGCTGTAATGGAACAACATTACGTATATTTTGATATATCAGCTAGACTCATTTAATCTATGTCACCACCTCTCGCTAACACCACCTCTAATGCCAAAAAGTGACACTCAGATTTCCCTCCAGTGAATAATTTGTATTCTGTTTTCCACTGAAAATTACTGAGGTGATCCTTTAAAACTGTTTTTCAAATAGAAGTACACTTGCTTGGATCTCTCCAAGGTGTCGGTTGGTGAGGTGTAACATTCCACTCCAAATCACTCCTGTCAGAGAGAGGTGAGGGGATGTTTGTGTGTGTGTGTGTGTGTGCGTATGCGTGTGTTTGTGTGTGAAGAGGACAGAAGGTGAGACATTTTTGGCATTAGCTAAGGTCTTTCAGGTATAATTGTGTTTCTTATTAAACGTTTGACCCCCCCAAACCCTACTTAGTGTGCCCTACTTAGTGAGCGAGGCTCGCCCCCTTATTTCCCCCGAGAGTTTAGACTCTGCATACCAGGCTGTCTGTCTGTGATATGAATGATTATCTCAGCATATGTTATTAGACACACACACAGCTTGTATTATAATACTCACTCAGTCATCCTTGACTAGGCTTGGTTGTTATTCTCAGATTGTCTCAGGCGCCTATTGTTTAAAACACGTTGAATACCTTTTGTTACAGCATGTTGTTTCTCTTCATCTTCGGTGTCTCCAACGGTGAAAGAATGCGTCTCTAACACAAGTCCCTAAAGACACTGGAATCCAAAGATGACATATTTCTCTCTCTCTCTCTCTCTCTCTCGCTCTCTCAATTTGAATTCAAGGGGGCTTTATTGGCATGTGTTTACATTGTCAAAGCAAGTTAAATAAAGAATACACAAAAGTGAGAAGACACAAAACAACATCAACAAAAAACTAACAGCAAATATTGCACTCAAAAAGGTTTAAAAAAGTATATTTCTCTCTCTCTCTCTCTCTCTCTCTCTCTCTCTCTCCCCCCCCCCCCCTCTCTCTCTCTCTCTCTCTCTCCCCCCCCCTCTCTCTCTCTCTCTCTCCCCCCTCTCTCTCTCTCTGTCTCTCTCTCTCTCTCTCTGTCTCTATCTCTCTACCACCTCTTTGTCTCTCTCTCTCTCTCTCTCTCTCTCTCTCTCTCTCTCTCTCTCTGTCTCTCTCTCTCTCTCTCTCTCTGTCTCTCTCTCTCTGTCTCTGTCTCTGTCGCTCTCTCTGTCTCTGTCTCTGTCTCTCTCTCTGTCTCAGTGTCTCTCTCTCTCTCTCTCTCTCTCTCTCTCTCTCTCTCTCTCTCACTCTCTCTCTCTCTCTCTCTCTCTCTCTGTGTCTCTCTCTCTGTGTCTCTCTCTCTGTCTGTCTCTCTTGCTCTACTCTAAACTTGGTCTTTGTGGATGGGATCCATACCTCATTTAGCAGATTATATTCTCAACGCTGATGCCAGTATTCCTAGTCATATTGTGTGTGTGTGTGTGTGTATTCCTAGTCATATTGATCTTCTCTTTGTGTCTCAAATTGTGTAAAAATGTCACAAATGCCTTCAGAAAAGAGACATGAAAGATGTAATATTTTTGGCAGCGTCTGTGTCCGCCTTGGGAGAAGGTATGACTACTATTGTTTCTCACTAACGATGGGCTCTGCTTCAAAATGGCTCATTACATTTTATCATCTATCATTACTCATCCTGCATCTGTCACCCATCTTATGTTATTGTCTTATTGTCTTCAGGCTGTCTATCTCCCTGTCAAGACAGTTTAGGACAGGAAAGTTAACTGGGTGTTTCTCCACAATAAATTATCTTTACAATAACAACCTGGTAAAATTGCAGGGGGGATATTGACATACCAAACACAAGAAACCTATTGTTGTTTCCCTTTTTTCAGTTGTTTGTCAAATTAGAGGTTGATCCTATTCTTCATTTCACTCTGACTTGTGACCAGAGGCTTCTACCGGTACAGCCAGCAGAGGTAAGTTACAGTGCACCCCCCCCCCCCCCCCCCCCCCCCAGCCCCGCTTCGCTCCCTCCCCCTCCTCACCCCAACCCCCTGGTGTCTTACAGAGGGTGGAAGCCTGTGAAGAGGAAGGCCGAGGACCAGTTGTTTTTAAATAAGCTAATTCTGCTAACAGTTTTATAACCCCAGCTTCGTAAAACTGGCCCAGGCTTTTGGTCAGCCCTCTGATGTCGTAAGCAGAGCACAGCAGTCCGGACCTGGAATGCCAATTTGCCTTGTGGGAGCGTGTCGGTGTGTCAGCTGGTGTATGTGTGTGTTTGTGTGTGATGTATGTATGCTGTGTCACGTTCCGCATCTGACCACCATCCTCCAACGCATAGCATCCAACCCATTCGCTTTCCATTTCCCCTGTCATATAGGGAGAGTGTGAGAAAGACAGAGACAGGCATAGAGATAAAGAGAGAGAGAGAGAGAAATAGAAAGAAAGAGAGAGGTAGAGAGAATAACAGAGAAAGGGTTAGAGAGAGCGTGCGAGAGAGAGAGAGAGAGAGAGAGAGAGAGAGAGGGAGAGAGAGAGAGAGGGAGAGAGAGAATGAGTGAGTGACTGAGTGAGCAGAACGAGAGGGAGGGAGAGCAGAGAGAGACAGAGTGAGCGAATGAAAGAGCGAGGGGGAGAGCAGAGCTCACACGATCAGTCAGCGCAAGTCTGTGTGAGAGAGACGAAGAGAGAAGGGGAGCAAGTGAAAGGGGGGACAGAGGTATTGAAAAGAGATTGTGGAAAGGAGACTCCACTGGCTGTGTCCGATCAGCCGCAGCTGTTGGATATTCCTGTCTTTCTGTCTGCGGTGGCCGGTTGAAGGTAAGACCACCATGGACCACTAGAGATCTGGAGGTGACCCAGGACTCCTCTCGCTCGCAACCCAGGATCTGTTCACCTTCTCTGGATTTGAGGCTTACGATCACTGGGTGTCCTCCGCACTTTGGTTTATTGTTAAAAACTGTAATTCCATCGTAATCTGCATGTATGGGGCGATAAGCAGTGTAATGAATGTAGGCTGGTTGACACCTTGGTTTAAAGCATTTGTTATGTATTTTCTAGTTGTGAAGTTAAGCATGGGGGCTCCACTTAGCCATTTCCTATGCAGATAGACAGAATAGGTATGCTATCATATTTTCCATGGAAAAGGTATATTACCAGTAACCGGTTCATGTTCAAACTGAAAGTAGCATAATTACAACACAGCATTGTTCAACTGATTGCCTCAGCTTATAATGTACTACACAGGTACATAAATAAATGTACTGTCATACCATCCATCAATAGGTAGACTATATATAATAGCAGTATGTTCAGAACCAATAAAGGGTGGTTGAGGAATTGGTTTAGATGCTCCCTGGCTGCGTCAGCTCATTGCCTAGTCATCCAGCCATGTACTATCTCAGGTATGTATTCTCTCCAACTCTGCGGAGGTATTTCTATCCTATGTGCTCAGGCACTGTTCTGGTTAAAAGCATACTGGGGCTGAGGATCGACGCATCAACCAAAATGAAATGTTTTGAAACTATACACTGTTTGTTTCCAAAGACTTATTACACGAAATGAAGCCCTGCGTTTTGGGTAATGATATAGCATTTACATTCTTCAAGAATCAATGGTTGTATATGACTCATAAAAATGACCAGAAATCAGATTTAGCCTTTAAGGACTGTGATGATGACATAGTGGACTGGTATGTGGTATACTACAACTACTCACATGGGTAGATATTGTAATCCAAACTATGTAATGTTGTTGGAAGTATTTTAATACTCAATATGAAGGTAGACATATACATCAGAATGTCACTGTAGGGCGGAGGGAGGGAGGGAGGGAGGGAGGGAGGGAGGGAGGGAGGGAGGGAGGGAGGGAGGGAGGGAGGGAGGGAGGGAGGGAGGGAGGGAGGGAGGGAGGGGCAGAGAGAAAGAGAGTTGACGATGCCGCAGAATTTAGAGAGGGAGAGAAGGATATAAAGAGGGAGAAGAGAGAGAAAAATAACAGACAACAACATTTCTACCTACAAAAACTCCCCCATACCTCCATCTCCTCCACTGCAGTTGTGGGACTGGCAGGCAGTAGTTGCCTAGGGAGACAGACAGACAGACAGACAGACAGACAGACAGACAGACAGACAGACAGACAGACAGACAGACAGACAGACAGAAGATGACATAACTAGAAGGTGTGCATGTGGACGTTTGTACACGGTGGTGTGTGGAGGGAGAGTGTGTGTTCATGTGAGGGTGTGCAGGGAGAGTGTGTGTTTATGTGAGGGTGTGGAGGGAGTTTGTGTTGAGAGGATTTACATAGCGAAGTATGTTGTGTGTGAATGATGTAGCCTAGGGACATGTCGTTTGTGGTGTGTGTGTGTGAATGATGTAGCCTAGGGACATGTCGTTTGTGGTGTGTGTGTGTGAATGATGTAGCCTAGGGACATGTCGTTTGTGGTGTGTGTGTGTGAATGATGTAGCCTAGGGACATGTCGTTTGTGGTGTGTGTGTGTGAATGATGTAGCCTAGGGACATGTCGTTTGTGGTGTGTGTGTGAATGATGTAGCCTAGGGACATGTCGTTTGTGGTGTGTGTGTGTGAATGATGTAGCCTAGGGACATGTCGTTTGTGGTGTGTGTGTGTGAATGATGTAGCCTAGGGACATGTCGTTTGTGGTGTGTGTGTGAATGATGTAGCCTAGGGACATGTCGTTTGTGGTGTGTGTGTGTGTGGGTCTGTGTGATTGCGTGCGTCAGGTTTAGAACTGGGTCATGGCCTCATGCTGTGTGTGAACTTAATGACAGTTATAATGGACTCTGTGGTAGGTAGATATGATAGATGAGTTACAGTCCTTCCTACACTACTACCTTCATCTAACACACAGAGAGTGTGAGAGAGAGATAGAGAGAGAGATAGAGAGAGAGAGAGACAGAGATGGAGACAGAGAGACAGAGACAGTGAGAGACAGAGACAGAGACAGAGAGACAGAGATGAGGAGGGGTCACGAAGGAGGAGACAAACAGACAGAAAGACAAGGAGATAGAGAGAGAGAGAGAGAGAGAGAGAGAGAGAGAGAATGAAAGATTGGAAAACAGTATATAGAGATAGACAGAGAGGAGGTGGGAGAGAGAGACAGAGAGACAGACACAGAGACATGGAAGGAGGTGGTAAGAGATATAGAGTGAGACAGAGAGACAGACACTGAGACATGGAATGAGGTGGTGAGAGAGAAAGAGAGACAGAGTGATGGATAGAGAGAGAGACAGAGAGAAAGAAACAACGCATACTTCCATCCAGACATCTCACTTCAGTAGAAGCCAATGACACCAGCTGAGAAACAGTTTGTGCAAAAAGTGTGTGTGTGTGTGTGTGTGTGTGTGTGTGTGTGTCCTCTGTGGTGTGAAATGACTGTTCTAGAATTGTTTGGAGAGGAGTAGGAGGAGCGGAGGTGTGTTTGAAGCGTCACACACTTCTCCAGACACATGTGGAGTCCGACCGATGTGTGTGTGTGTGTGTGTGTGTGTCTGTATGTGTGTGCGTGCGTGCATACCGTGCATGCGTGTAGGCATGTGTGTGTCCATCCATCTATGAGGG